>NC_056746.1:1040147554-1040237554 GCF_019279795.1 Protopterus annectens
AAGCCTTCTGTGTTAGCCTGTACTTCAGAGAAGTAGATACCAAACAGGAAAGGTCCCAGGACTGAACCCTATTGTACTTCACAAAGGCTTCCTCCACCACACCACATAGCTCCTTTCAAAATCCAGCAGCAGTTTGCAGTGGGGTGCCAAAGTTCCTTATAGCAACTACATGCAATCCTTACATTGTGAGATGCTAACTCATCTGATGATTTTTAGGTCTCCTGTCACTGGGACATCCACCTTCACGCTTGCGCAATCTCTGGTGATGTCACTGTAAATTACAGCACACATACTCAGACACACACACACATGAGCAGCCCATAGCTTAAACACAATTCTAATGGCAACATGTGAGCAAACACCAAAGACCATTTCCTTTTGCTGAGTCATTTAACAGACCTGTCTATGGTACCTGACACCGTGTTTCATCCTCCCTGACCTAGATGTAACAGGTATGTACAGAAAGCCATCTGTTATTGCAGCCTTAAATGTACACTTAACAATATGTCACAACATACATCACTTAGCAGCCTGAAATCAATGCCAGGGTTGTACAAGATATCATCAGAAACCAGATTTCACAAACTATGTCCTAACATTGTAATGGTGTGAGTAAGGCAGATGTTGGTGGGATGGATATGTGGCACTCAAAGCTTCAAACAAGAATGAACAACTGCGCTTTACATTTAGTAATTCTTTGGCTGCAGTACTTTGGAGACTTCTTCTTACCCTGAACTACAACAATCTTAGATTAAATATTAAGTTGCAATGGTGTAGGAGAGCAGCCCCTTGTGTTTGGGCTGCAGTGGGGGTGAAGACAATTGCTTAACTGCTTTAAATGCAATTATTGTGAGTTTTGACATTTATGGTTTTCAACTCAAATGACCTTTTCCTTTTGAAAATTCTAAGAGATGCACTTTCATCTGGTAGCATTCTGTCATGCAGCTGCCTATGACATGGAGCCATTTCTTTCCATGGAGCTCTGGCATCCCTTGCGTAATGTCACCAAACAAATACAGCATGACTGTTGCTATATTGTACATATAACAGCCCTAAACTAGGACTATCTTGATTGACTAAATTACATATTTCTTTGACAATAGTAAACTACAGCTCCACCAAAGAAAGATCGATTTCATCTAGAAACAGAATGCTTAAAATGCAAATGACTCACTGCAATTACATTTACAGCACAGGTAACAGGATTATCAACAGCTACAAATAATAATAGTACAGCAAGGTTGACTATACTCTACTGACCCTTACAGCATAGAGAAAAAAGAAAAATTATGAAATACACATAATCAAATATAATGTCCACATTAGCATATACAGAAATATGCCATGCCTACTACACAAATTCTGAGCACCTTTGCTTCATTGTTTAAATTAGAGAGATGAGTATTGGAAAGGGAGCCCTTATATACCTTATACTTTAGAGTTATTTAAAAAAAAGTAAAACATTTATTTAGAAAAAAATAACTCTGATATATAATGGCGATAATCATAGCTTGACTCTGTTGTGTGTGTTACAGAACTTATTCAAGCCTGTCAAAATGTACCCACTCAGGTGTTGCCCTCATGGATAAGCAGCACCAGCTGAGGGTAAATATTGCATCATACAGTGAAATTATGGTTATTAGTATTGTAACATAAGACACCTTCTCTTGTATAAGAGAAAGCACAACTGCACATATTAAGGTGTGTAGCAAAAAATCTAGGAATACTGATACAGTATAACACAAGGCACTCATGTCCACAACTAGAAAGGCATTAAAAGACAACATAATTGTGGAAGCTTTCTGCATTAGATACAGATGACATGCATAACCATGTGCTCCATTAATATGACTACACAGCTCCAGACATGGAAAGACACACAATGATGAGCTTCTCTGGGGAGTAAAACACTACCCTGAAAGGAGAGTGTGCCCTTCTGATGTGCTCATGAGTAAATGACAGAAGGATAACCAGTAACCACTGCATATAAGTAGTACTACACACACACACACACACACACACACACACACACACACACACACACACACACACACACACACACACTCACACCCATGCACAAGTTCTTGCAGAATGACCAAATCACAGTATTTTGAAGTGCAGTAACATCTAAGTGCATCAGTTGATCTACCCCTTGTCTGAATTGTGTTTTTTTATGTTTATTCCCACGACAGTGCAAAATATCAGATATTTCTTGTATTCTGCACTGTTATGGTGGTAATAGTGAAGAAGGTGTTGTTTGCTGCGGATCTTGGTGTGTTGTCAGGGACGTAGGTTTGCAGCACTGCATTAGGCAGCAGAGGTGTCTATGTGTGCGATCACAGAACAGTGCCGCTAGGGTAGGTGTACCTTTCTTTCCCTGTTGTGCAATCTTAGATTTCTTGCAAAAAAAGTCTTTAGTTAGCAATTTGTTGCATCAGGAGTTGGTGGATTGTATTCCATCCATTAACCCTCAATGAATTGATGGTTCAATGAACTGTCAGAAACTCAAATATGAGTATATATCTATTTATCGAAATCCAAACTGATCACATAAAACGCAGTCATAAAATACTGATTGAATACATGAGTGATTGAACAGAATGCTCAATGTTTTGAGTTACTACTACACTGCTCTCCCAACTATGTACAGTTTCTGAATACATGTGTAAAGTAAACTCTGGTGCAATAGTGTCTGATACCATCTAGAGCAACCTTATAACACATTTAGTCAACCAAAACAAGTGTTTCTTTCCAGTAACAGCTACAGGCAACATACATTTCAAACAAGTGCTTTTGTGTTGCTGGGGGAAACCCTCCTACATCCTCTATTATGCCCACCCCCACAAATAAATGTAATATAATATGTCCACAGTTGCAAAAATGCAAGGTAAAAATCTAATAACAGTAACAGTACATCAACAGCTACTATAAAACTAGCTTCACTAAGTCAATGCAGCATTTGATTAGTTGTATATATATATATATATATATATATATATATATATATATATATATATATATATATATACACACACATATATGGGTCCCCTTCACATGATCGACTTTTTACAAAGTCGAAATCCATATGGCTGAGACCATATGATCGACTTTTGAAAAGCCGACCATGGGGAACCGCTATCTCCATACAGTGCGGAATGAGAAAATTTCCCTCTTCCGCACTGTAGTGCAATCTCAGAGTTTGTATACTTAAGTTACAGGGGGTGTGGGGAATGGAGTCCCTGATGGGGGGGTTCAGGGGGGCTTGCCCCCCTGCTAACAGTTTTAAGGTAAGTGTTTGTGGTGTTTATTTCACATGGTCGACTTTCCGAAAGTCATTCATATGGTCTCAGCCATATGAAAGTCGACTTTGTGAAAAGTCGACCATGTAAAGTAGACCAATATATATATATATATATATATATATATATCATCTTGGCAAAGCCTGGGAGAGCCCGGGTGAAAGCGCTTGAGATTAATGTTGTTCGTAAGATAGAGGAACTGTTTCGTTTTCTTTTTCAACTTAATAATACTATTTGGAGCTGCAGAGCTGAATATTAAATATATATATCCTATATCTAGCTTTTTCTACTTTTTTTTTTTTTGGTAAGACTGTTTTTTTGGTGACTGTTTTTATATTGTGGTATATATATATATATATATATATATATATATATATATATAGATATTCTTCTTCTTTCTGCTTTTCCCAGTTAGGGGTCGCCACAGTGGATCACCTGTCCACTTATGATTGGCAGTGGAGTTGTATGGTGTCAAGTTGCCAGCCCTGCTCCCAACCTTCCACAGAAGGTACTCACACAAGCAATCACCCCTAGGGCCAATTTTAGAGTTTCCAATCCACCTACAGCATGTCTTTGGGATGTGGGAGGAAACCGGAGCACCTGGAGGAAACCCACGTGACCACAGGGATAACATGCAGACTCCACACAGAAGGCACCCCAGCCGAGGATCGAACCGGAGAACCTCTTGCTGTGAGGTGGCAATGCTAACCGCTGCACCACCGTGGCCACCCATATATGTATATATATAAATATCACAATATTGAACATCAAAACAAGGAGACTGGAATGCCAAACATTCAGAGTAGCAAGCCTCACATCAGCAAAAGTCAGAACATCGTAGAACATCAAACAGGGCAGGAGAGATATTGTGCGAGATCATGGCACAGTTGTCTTTGGGGTCTTGCCCATTTTCAGCTACAGTTCGATCTTGGAGTTGGTATATATAATTAGCAAGGGGTGTAGGAGGGGTACAGGGGAGCTTGCTGTCCTGTGAAAACTTCTGTTGTTGGTGTAGTGCAGTGTTAGCCTGATGTTTGCCTGCTCGGTGTTCTGACTTTTGCTGATGTAATGCTTTGTTAATTTGAGCATTCGACATTCTAGTCTCATTGTTTTGATATTCTGGCAATTCGTTCTTTTCTTAGGGATATATATAGGTACAGATCATACAAAGTTGACTAAGACATACAGATACACAACAGAGAAACTGAATCTAGAGGTAAGGGTGGTAGAAAAAGGGGAAGAGATGTTAGAAAAGGCTGCATATACTGAAAACAAGCAGTGACTCTGCTGTAACCTGTTTCTGCCAGTTCTGAAAGTCTGCTCCTTATGATGTCATTGATTCAGTGGTGCACTTGTACCCCACCTTCTTGCCCTTTGACCATTGGTAGAAATCAGTGATCAGATGTCTTCAAGTTTCATTTCAACAAAATTAATCCCTCCCTCATCTGAACAGTAGTGCTGCAGGAGGTACAGCACTATGAGCATCTTCTGATCATACCATGATGGTGGCCATGTACCACCGACATGTTATAATGCACTAACCATGGTACACAATGTTTAGATGTGTGCAGATAGTCCAGTGCAGCCAGCAAGCCTCAGCACAAACAATTATCTAAGATGACTAAAATAGTGGTGCTATCACATCTGCTTTAAATGCATGTACTGCAAAGACAAATATCTAGTTCATGCAAAGCTTCTTCATATGACTACATTCATAGCCTCTCTTGTTATCCCAGTGATTCATTGTAGAGTTATTCAGACATGTGCCATGCTTGGATAATGAGATTTATAATGTTCAACACAAAGAGGGCTCAATACTGTAAGATATAATGACACCTACAGACAGACATTTGTTCACTGACATTCCTCTTATGCCAGAATCACACTTCAAGCCTTATTTCTGTTGAATATTGCTTAAACACTGCATCTCTGACTTAGGTATTCGTGTCAGAACTATAGTATGCTGATTTCATTACTCTAACCAGAAAAAAAACGTTCACATTATTCTGATACTGAGACTTTATGACCACGTGTTAGAAAAATTTAGATTTTTGGGTTAGATTAGCTGCTTGTTCTGCTAAAGTGATGGCGTATGTGCTCAATTTTGGCTACTTGGCCAGAACACAGGTGTATTAAGAAATTATGAAACTATGAACAATGAAATACAGCTGTTTTTAAATATTTTTCAAATATTTTAACTAGCATATTTCAACATAAACTGTCCTTGAATACATATTTATAATAGCAGTATTTGTTCTGAATGCAATCTTTTGTACATAGTTTTCATGTCTGTATTGAAGTTATAGTAGGAGAACATTAATATTTGTGCTTGTTGTATTCATATAAGCATTCAATTGCTTGCAAACATGTAGCACCAGATTTTAAAAACACTCTATTTGTGGAGCTTAACTATTTCTGTTATGAAAGACCATATACACATACAGTATGGTTGCTTGGGATGTCTCCCTGTTTGCTATAATATATTTGTAACACAAATAATAGACACAAATATAGGTGATGACATACATGAGGGGAGATCCATTATTAGATATGATTTATTATGGAAACATGCATTTTTATTTAAAATATAAAACCGAGTCTTAACTTGTCTCTACACTATGTATTATGGATTGGGATACCATGATATGTTTTGTATGAGATTCGCTATTACTTGCATTTACTGCATCATGTTGGGCTCTTGCCAATGTGTTGCCTTCTGTGTTATGGCAGCTGGAGCATACTCCATTGTCTGAATCTGGCCATTGATATATAATTCAGGCCTACAGTTACTATATGTCAGAGAGGCATTACCGGACACAGCAACATGAAATGAATACTGTAGGTGCAAGGGATGTCATGGGTGTTATTACCCCCACCTTTGACTTGATAACAAGAAATTTAGGATCTTACTAGGTGGCCATGGCTCCAACTAGCAGATCTCTGGTTCTGTTACAGGTCACAAGTGCTGCCCCATGCATAAGTAGGTCACACTAACATTCACTTTCATATACTGGCACTCATGTGACCTCACATGTGTACTCTCTTATTATCTAGACTTTAAGTAATTGAAATTGTGTGTTATCCTGTAGGGCAAACTGCCTCTACATCATCAGATAATAGTGCACAATGCGTTCATTCCATGTGATGCCTATTGTATTTATATGCATAAACTCTGGCCTGGTATATAGTTATTTCATAACTGCCATGTATGTTTTCTCAGGGCCATTATGACTTGTTCACTTCATGAGCAATCTATTGAATTGGTTGTATATGACTATCATATTATTTTGATATGTATGGGCACTATGTAACTATCACCTTCTTATAGCTGCATACCGTGTCCTTTTTTAGTATTAACATCTTGGACTCAAATACTATCTAAGATCTATATTATGATAAATAACGGGATATCCACATTTGTATAGATGTCCAGGTGGATAAGCATATTCTTTCACCAGTAGGCACAAAGCAGGATGATGCAGAATACTGCCAGAGTATGTCACCAGCCCCACTGAAAACTGTAATACCTCCCAAACTACTGCCCTCCACTGACGCATATGATGCACCTGGACTTTCTAACTCAGTGAAGTTAGGGGATGCAATGCTACAGCAGAACTCTGCAACCTTAATGTTTCATCAAACAGGGGCCCTCAAAAAGCAGGGAGACAACCAGCAGCAGGTGAGGACATAGAAGTTTAGTGCATTCATGACAATGTAGAGCAGGACGTGCAGATGATACATACTGTTTTCTTACTAACACGTATGCTGTTGGAGTCCAGCGAACATGTGTAGTAGCAGGTCATGCATCTCTATGCTGACCTAACTGGACCTTAGCAACTATGTAGGATTATGTTGAAGATCCATTTGAGCTCAGAATGCACATTGGTATTCCAGTCACAGCAATACCAGCTAGCAACACTGGCACATGCATTTCATGATTTGACATGTGGAAATCATGCCTATCGCAGATATAGAATAATGTGTTTGACTGCAGTCATTGTACACATTGGCCTCACTGTCAGTTGAAAGGGATACCACTATGCAAGCTGTGTGCAGTAACCTCTTTGCTTTACCCTCTTTTCCTAGTATTATGACACACTGTGGCTGATCACCTGACAACAGTGCTTCATCATGCAAATCCACTCCATTGTTTACCACATATTGCCACACCAAGCTTCTGGCCATTCAAGCAAGTCCTCTTACTCAAAGTGGAGAAGATGCTTTGGTTGTGGATGTTTAGGGTTCAGAATAGGCTACTGTTATACATAATGTCCCATTCAGATCATACTGAGATTTTTTTATGTCACATGATACAGGCAACAGTTATGCCTTGTAGCACATCTTCAGTTCTTCCTAAACATCTGTGCTGAAGTCTTCTGTGCACCATGTCATGACTTTCCTCTGTAGGCAATTGTGGTTGGCATATAGGTGCCATTAGCTAGGGCTGCATGAGGTAACCAGGGTTATTGGTAACTAATAGAACTGAAAAATTCAAGCAACAAGACCGAGTGAGTGAATATCCAGATAACACATACCTGATTAGTAAGTGATAGGCATAGATGACAACCACAATTGTCTGCAGAGGAAACACATGACATGGTGCAGAGACTGAACAGGAATGTGAGTGAGTGAGCGTTTCATTCCTGAAGTCCCGACTCAGGTATCTAAACCATTCTGAACTAGATCTCAGTCTTGCACACCATGTTAACAATGAAGCATGCCGGCCTTCTATATACCAGTGTATATGAGGCCTACCCCAAGAACCTCAGACAGCTTAATCTGACCAGCCATGGAAAAAAAACACCAGATGTCACTGATGTCCTTACCCATTGGCAGAGGCAGCCATAGGAAATGTGGAGATTAGTTCTGTCTCCAGGGAGGCCCACTTCTCTAGTGGACAGACCCACTCACTGTTTGTTGAAGCCCCTTGCATGGTTCTTAAGTTGTTCAGTGACTCAGAAGTTTTTTCTGCAATTGGGAAAACCTTTCTGTGAATTGTTTGCATCCCTAACCAGTGCCAACTACAACAGTTAGTTTTTTCTGCAACCCCATTCTGAGGGGATTACCCATGGATGCTCTTGTCCAGAAATGGGCTCTGGAGTCATTTATAATTTCCCTGTTTCCTCTGGTGACGATATCTCTTTAGCTACCAAACTGAACAATGTCAAGGTCATTCTCACAGCCCCTTACTGGTCTCTGCAAAATGTGGTTCTTAATATGCATGTCTCAGTTGCTGGAGAAGCCCCTAAAGTTATGTCCCTCTGAAATGCCATCAGGTATGTGTCATAGGTTCATAGGTTCATAGGTTCATACTAGGCTATCTGCCCAAGGGCATTTATAAGCCTAGCCCATAAAACTATGCCTATTATTTTGCTGTGCCTCTGTCAAGCAGTGACACTGAAGTAATCCCTGGGGTATATCTGCGATCCCCCATCCATTGGTCAAGATTCCTCTTGAACAAGGCCAGTGAGGTGCTCTGCCTCACATGTAGTCTCTGGGTGATGAATCTGTCCCTCCAGCACGTTCTATTAATAACCGTGTCAAGGTTTAAGTCTCCCACCCTTGTGGTTCTGGGATCTAGATTTTTGAGGTGAAGCATATTCATCAAATCAGGGTTTGACATGGCCTTATATGTCAAGCACAGGTCACCTCTGAGCAAGCGGTATGAGACTGAATAGAGCTGGAGTTCTTTCAGTCGGGCAGCATAAAACATATTTTGTGACCCTTTATCCTTTTGGTGAGGAACTTTTGGGGCCTTTCCAGCTGCTGCAGGTGTCGGGTCAGATACATTCCGAATGGGGCATTGTACTCAATCATAGGTCTAATGAGTGATGAGTACAGGGGATGATGACCTCCCTTGATCTAGATGTGAATCCCTTCATGATCAGGTGGGCAATGTAGAAGGTTTTCCTAACTACTTTAGCAACATGAGTGTCAAGCGAAGGCTACTGTCAACCTGGGTCCCCAGATCCCTGATGACTTCTTCTGTGCTCAGTGGATTGCCACCTATATGGTAGCTAGGGGTAACCTTGTTTTTCCCGAAGGGTATGACTATGCATTTCTTGGCATTTAACTTTAGGCCATGGCTCTGGCACCAGTTATCCATTTCTGTGAGGCCCTTCTGAAGGATATCTGTGTCAGATGTGTTGCAGTCATCTGCAAACTTTGTCAGCCATAACCCTCCTGTGTTTGCTTGTACTTCAGAAAAGTAGATGCCGAACAAGAGTGGACCCAGGACTGAGCCCTGTGGGACACCACTTGTGACAGGCTTTGAGTCTGACATGGCTCCAGCAACTCTGACCCTGTGGGTTCGGTCACTTAGCCAGTTTGCAACCCATCTTGTGATGTATGGGTTTACATTCAAGCTGATGAGTTTTTCGATGATACCTGAGTGGGGTATTGTGTGAAGGCCTTTGCCAGGTCAAGGTAGGCTGTATGGACTGCCTTTCCCTCATCAATGGCCTTGGTGACTGTCTCGAAAAAGTCAACCAAGTTTAAAAGGCATGATCTGCCTTTGACAAAGCCAAACTGGGTTGGATCCAAAGTCTGCAAGTTCCCTATGTCTTTATTTATGAGTTCCATTATGATCCTCTCCATGGCTTTGCAGATAAGGCTTGTCAAGCTAATGGGACGGTAATTTGGCACCGTCCTTGTGAAGTGGGACCACAGTAACTCCTTGGTGCGTATCCTGTGGTGAGGCTAAGATTAAACAGCTGTCCTAACTGCGGGTTTAATTCCTCATTGAGTTGACACCATCCGGTCCCATGGATGCTGTGTTTTTGCAGAGCAGTTCTCACCTGGGCGTTGGAGATGTTTGGGGGCTACAATCCTCTGGTATAGATATCTCTCCTTTTGGGGGATTGCACTGAACCTGTCAGCCAGTATGTTGGCAATGTGTGTAGGTTCAGTAATCTTCACATCATTTTGAACTAATTCTGAGCATATCTGGGAGTTTCCTCCTAGGTTTCTAACATAGCTAAAGAAGGCCTTATGATTGTCTTTTGAGTCCTTGGCGATTTTTCTCTCAAAATTTGCCTTGGATGATTTTATGAGAGCTCTTAGTTTTTACTTATAATGATCAAAGGTGTCTTACCTTTCAAGGATTTTGCTCTATCTTGTAGTAGCTTCCTCCTTTTGTTGTAGAGCTTGTTTATGGCGGGGGTGCACCAGACTGGGCGCTTGCCTTTGGTACAAAGAGTCTTAGTTTTGTTTGGGATTGCCTGATCCATGCAGTCCTGTAGGTGCTGGTAGAAGGCATTTGTAAGTGATTCAGCGGTTTGAGTAATGTTTACCACTGGCTCAGGGGCCATAAGGGAGACCACACTTTTTAGAAGTGTGAAGTCGGCTTTTGAGAAGTTTTCACTGTGGTCTTTTTATTTCAGGTGGGGCGGGATGAGGACCTCCAGCGAGATTAGTTTATGATCTGATCTCACCAGTGAGGGGTATACTTCGGTGTTGAACATTGTGATCCCATGTTCGTGATGATGAGATCAAGTATGTTTTCTCCTCTTGTGGGGATGGTGACTAGTTGTTCCATGGCATTTGAGTTTATGAACTCCAGGAACCTTTGGGCTAGAGTGTTTGGGCTTGAGTAGTGTTCCCAGTCTATATTAGGGTAGTTGAAGTCACCTAGTATGATGGTGTTTGGAGATACATTTATCCCTCCATTGTTTTCAGGAAGGCCATGTGAGGTTCCTGAGTTTGAGAGGGTGGCCTGTAACATGCTACAAATTGCAGAGCAGTCTTGCCTATGATTAATTGCACCTGGATGGTCTCCGATGCATCGTGCGTTGCCACCAACCTTGAGGTGTGGGTGTCCTTTATGAATATGGACACCCACCTCCTTTCTTGGTGTTGGCCGGATTTTGGGGCGGAGGCATGATATGAGGTGAAACCTGCTAGTGCTGGGGTGCTCTCAGGAGCCTTGAACCAGGTTTCTGTCACAGCACAGACATCGATATTCTCCATACTGAGAAGGGCCTCGTGCATCTTGAGATTGAGACTTCTGGCATTGAGCAGCATTACCCTTAGTTTTTCCTTTTTGTGTTCTAGGGTGGTAGGTTTAGAATTTGAGCCTTGCCTAAAAGGCACTATGGGGTGGAAAGAGCCTTTGCTAATATCCGGAAGCCTAGGGGTGACAGGTGCAAGCCGTCCCTTCCCAGCATGTCATCCCAGGCAGACAGACATTGGATCCCCTTTGAATGACACCAGAATTTAAGCCAATTATTAAAGCTGATCATCTTATCACTGTATTGTGGCATCATTCTAGGTAAAGGTAGGATACTGCTCAAGGTCAGGGTCATACCTGCCTGGGCTACATAATCAGAGAGCTCCTCAATGTCTCTTTTCATGTAGTCCAAGAGAGTCTCAGGTCGTTGACACCAGCGTGGACAATGACTGAGTCACCTGCTGTTGAGAGACCTGAGTGCTTGTGTTATGTGGCGGATTCTAGCACCCGACTGGCAGCTTACTGTGGCCTTCTCCTTACTGAGTCTGGTGGCGGGGCGTCAGTGTGTCTGACTATGGAGTCACCTATGACAAGTATGTTTGGTGTTGTATTTGGCCTTAAGGGCAGTGACTGCTTTGCACACTGATTTTGTTGTTTATGTGTTGTTTGTGTGGTGTATTGAGTTTGCAGTTGCTTGGGTGTCTGCTTTGGAGGCCTCTGCTGTTTAGGTAAATTTTTACTCAGAGCCTCGAGTATGTCTTAGTGTGTTTATGTGTTTGATTCAGTGGTGTGGTTGAGTTATGTGAGACTGGTATTGTGGTGTGTGTAGTTGCCTTCTCCTCCTGCCTGGTCTTGCCAGTCCTGAGTTGAGAGAGCTCAGCCTCCAGTCTGGCTAAACAGCTGCATCTCTCACAAGTGTTAGTGTTACGTGGGAGGAGGAGAGGGTTGTCCGTGTACATGAGGCAATTGTAACATTGTCTCAGAATTCCCAGATTCACCAACTGGGCAGGAGAGGATGCCAGCATCTGACCCTTCAACATGCTAGAAAGAATTATGAGTTGGTATGAGACAGAAACGTAGTGGGCTTAGCAGGGAAGTGGGCACTCCTGGGGGGGTTTGCTAGTGAGAGATTTGTATAATATAGGAGTGCTTGACCTGCAAAGAGAATGCTTATAAGACAAGGGATATGCTTATAAGACAAGTGCTGAGCTTTTTGAGAAGAAAAAGCTATTTGGAACAAGTGCTGCACTTTTTAGTGTAGGTGTAAACTGTTTAGGTTCCTAACAGAGCAGTTCTAAGGGAAAAATTGAAGAACAGACTTTCTGGAGCCAGAAAGAGTTTAACCTTGTTTCGATGCTGCTCTAGTGGCAACTCTGCGCGCTAAAAGATAGCAGGGGTTGGAAAGAAGCAGGAATAGACCCAAAAGGGAAAATAAAACTACAGTTTCAAGCCAGTAACCACCTCTACGGGGGGCAGGGAAGCTGCTCAATGTTAGTCACTGCCACTGATCAACAGAGACCCTCCTCCAGCCCAAGCAAAAATGGCCCCACAGAAACTTTCAAACAGTTCAGGAACAGCAAGCCTGTAACTGAACTTTTTTAACTCTCAGAAAAGTGGGAAAAAAGCAAGATTTTTTTGTTTTTTACAGAGATAGCAGAGGTTCACAAGTAATATCAAGTTATAACAGTGCAGTAAATGACACCACACAAGAGTGCTAGGTCAAGGACAGCAAATATGCAAGTTTTAAGAAAAAAACGATTTAAAATTAAGTGCAAACAGGAAATTCAGCAAACAGCTTTTGGTTGTGCTCTAAATACAGCTACTAATACATAAATCAAGTTTAACAAGCCAGAAAATGCTCAAGCTAGGCAGCTATGCAGAAAAACTTAGCAAATAAACAGAGAAAAAATACTTAAAATCTCAAAAGTGGCTCCCTTCTTCTCTCAGCATTTTTTTGTGGCCACCTTTAGTTCAGATAATGACCATATTCGTGTCATTTGGATATTCAATCCCTCAATTTTATTTGCTTGTATTCTTCAGTTCCATTAGTTGTCAATAATCCATCTTTCCCCTCTCAAGTTTTTCAAATGATTTCTTCATCTCAGAAACTGAACACCCAAAAGAAACAAATGGACTTACTCCTCTCTATAACAACAGCCACAGGACTCCTTCTCAGCCCCTGTACCATCTATCTTAGATTATCCAGATTTTGATTCTAAAATGGATTACTTCTCTAGCATGCTGCATCTAGCAGTTCTTCATGATTTCCATCTTGGGTTACACACTTCTTTATTGGCATCATGTAAGCTTTGCAAAGCCTGACTAAAGTGTATTCTCCTCCTTAGACTTCCTCTATAAAATTGTGTGGCCACTTGAATATGGACCTTATGTTAGAGATGCTGAAGTCTTGAACCAAGAGCTTTGACAGATTTAAAATGATTATGTTGGAAAACATAATTTCTACTGCCAGGTTCATCTAACAGAAGAATTTAGAAAGGCCTGCACTTTCTTTCAGTCCTCCTTATCAAACATTTCATATGAATATGATCATTATCTGAACTAATCCTTCTTTTATTCCTAAGGTGGCCACAAAAATAACATCACCAGTCAGATCATCTACTTGTATCTTCCTAGAATATTCTACTTAGAGAATATCCTCTCCAGTGAGTGGTGTACTATGTTGAGAGCATGTATGAGAACTACTCTGTGCTCCCCATGTGGTCTAGCAGTAGAATGTCAGCATCCATGATCCTGCGAATGTCCACAGGTAAGGCTAATGGCAATAAAATAACACACTGAACTCCGGGACCCAAAGAGACTTGGCCACTAGAATGTCCTTACAGTGAAGATAGAACAACATTGATCATAAGAATGAGATTGCCCATATCCAGGGACAGAGGCAGCCATGGGCTGTCTCCTGGATAATTCATGCTGTCTTTGTAAGCCTACAGCATGACCATGCACAATGCATTCTTCCCAAAAACTACCATGGCAGGTAGTTGCCTGCATCCTCATGGATGTACCAATGGCTGTCAAATGGACCACCTTTGTTCTCAACAGGCATGTCTGCTCCAGGTCCTTATATATCATGTTACTCTGCATGAATCAGAAGGTGTCCCACAATTCCTGAAACAGAGCAGGGTATGCAGCAGATGCAAAATCTATGACTTGATGTGAATAGTGGCCATTTGTGCCTAGATCACTGTCTTGCACATCTGTTGATTGATGCTAACAGGAAATGTCCTGAAGGCAAGGCCATATCAGCTGTCTGCATGCCTTCCTCCAGTGCTTGGTGCATGCTCAGAGGTGGTTCAGGCATTTGATACCATCTGTGGTAGTCATACCACACATGAATGAGATGTCTAACACTAAAAAAAGAATGTAAGAAGTTCATCTCACCATTCAGTGTCATCTCAGTTGTGGGTTACGTAACTGTTCCCACCAATGTTTCACTGCTGATAGTGCCACTGTGTCATTCAACTTTGCACATGGTGCCATCATCATCCTCATCATCATCATCATCAATCACCTATGACCTGTTGACATTAGCCATATTTTGACCTGCTGTGGTGAAGCTTCTATCTGTGGAATCTGTGAATGCTTACAGAAAATATATGTGTGGGAATGCTGGGTCATTGTTGTGACCCCCATCACCGTGTGACAAATTGTTGCATGCCAGTTGCGTACATAGCCTTTGGGCACATATGTACCTTGGACATGTATGCACCTGCTAGAGCCGGTTGTCACTGTTCCAGCCACCATGTCCCTGGATGACAGATATGTATATGTGTTTATGAAAAAAAATCACAGTAAATCACAGTTCCAAGCCATTGTCTTCTAGCAATTGCACATGCTAGTACTAAGCTGGAGACTCCCCACTGCCACCTGGACAGTTGTCATCAGCTCAGCTTTTACATCCAAGACATCACCAGTTATGAGGGTTCTCCACTTTCCCAGAAGGAACACCATGAATGCTTCCACCTTTGTGAGATGCATCTGTGTTTGTGGTCTATCCCTGTGATCAAGCTACCTTTTCCAGTTTCTTGTGCTTTGGTATTGGCATGCAGTATCATATCAGTTATCCTGATATGTACTTATACTATTGTACTATTATGGGAACCAACAGCATTGATGTATTTCGTTAATCGCTGACACACCTGGTCACAGACTGCCTTCACAAGTTTACTTTTTTCTAGGATACACATGCTGTGTGTGCATTAGGGGTTGTAATAACACCTCTGTCTCTTGTCCAGTGAATGTTTTCAACTATTGACATTAACAAGAAGTGCAATCTTCTAGGTTAAACCATGTGGAGCACTGTGTGTATGCATGATTGTCCACGCCAGTGAACAATTGCCTCAGTACTGTTCGCTGTCACTCATTCTAGTGTCACATTCCCATGTGGTACTATGCTGTTAAAATTTAAACATTGTGCCAGAGTTCTACAGAAATCAGTATAGTACCATTACTTGCTGTCCATCATAACTGTATGATCAATGTAATGGAGGCCTCATATTTCCCACATTACATATTTTGGGTCAATATTAAATAATTGAAATGTACTTACCTCAAACTCAGATTCATCGATATGAACCAGTGAAATTCACTTCTGTGAATGACAAATTCTTACCTAGGGTAAAGAAGTCATTGGCCAATGCCACAACTTTGCCCTTTTCCCCACCGTAGTGCAGTCTTGGAGTTGGCATATATAGTTGGGGGGGGTGTGTGGTGGGCAAAGCCCCTCACTTCAGTGGGTTTGGTTTCTTGCAATGTGTGTTGTGGTGTTATGATGGGCAAGTGATTACTTACCCCTGTAAAATTTTCAATGTTCGCTGAAGTGTATTTCGCTGTTCCGGTGTCGATAAATAGGTGTTTGAGGTAAGTACATTTTGATAATTTAATATAGAACCCATATTTCAATCTATCTGCATATGGCATACTGTTGTGAACATTACATAACAAAACAGTAACCTGACTTGACCATGGTCTCTGGTCCATATCAGGTTGATTTCCAGTAGAACTGCAAACTGTCCTGCCTTGTTTCCATACAGGCTGATCCACACCAACATTTCAGCTCCTGTCATGCCTTGTGCTGTGTTACCCCACCTACTGTTTTGCTTATGAATTTCCCTGTTGTCTCCGAACGCACTAGTGCTGTCACTGAATTTCTGAGGTCCATTACCAGTAACTTTTTCTGCTGTCAAGTTTGCCTATATAACAGTGCAATCTGTTATCTCCTGTGTTCTAATTTCACAGCTTATCACTGTAATGCAATCTCTTACAATATGGTAACCACAGCTTTTATCATTTATAAAACATCTGGGGGCTGAAGAAAGACTAGCCCCCTTCAAAAATGAGTTTAAAGGAGAACAGCAATGTTTGATATTCACTGTGTGTGTATATATATATATATATATATATATATATATGTGTGTGTGTGTGTGTGTGTGTGTGTGTGTGTGTGTGTGTGCGTATATATATATATATGTGTGTGTGTGTGTGTGTGCATATATATATATATATATATATATATATATATATATATATATATATATATAGACATATAGATCGTTTTAAAACAATAGATAAACAAATCAATTATAAAGCAAACAAATATTTACATAGGTCCACAACTGATCAAGTTTTACATATTAATAACTAATATTTTTCAAGCAAGTCTTTAAGTTTAAGCCAAGATTTATATGAATGTGTAATATTAGAAGTACTCTTCTTTATGGTATGCAATTTACTACTGCAAACAATTTTTCCATACTAATAAATTTAGCACTAGAGGGGATAACTTTACTTTTCCAATTTTTAGTAATTACTTTTCTGGCTATAGCAAGAACAGACCAAATAAGAGGCACTTGGGTTTTTGGAATGATCTCAGGAATCAGAGCATTAAATAAAATGAAAGATGTAGAAGTGTTACATCTATCTGACCATAGAGCTTGAATGAAGTTATTCATTTCTTTCCAAAAAGGGGAGATGACTTAACATTCATATACCATATGCGTCCAAATTGGTATTATATCAAAATCATGTCTCTGGCATTTAATTCTATTTGATTTATGCATAATTATAATTTTGTTAGGAATAACAAAAGCTCTGTGTAAGAATTTCCAAGTGAAAATTTTTCAATATAGTGAAGATGTTAAACTAAAACAATAAGTAAAAAGGTCACACAGAAAAACCAATCAGTTAAAAACCAAAAAGAAAAATCTAGAAAAACTAGACTTTCCACTGTGTGATACCTTAAACCTCTTGTACTAGGGGCAACATGGGATATATGCAAATTACTCTTTAAGGACATCAGGTATTTCAGCCAAATGGCAATTCTGAATGTCCATTACTTTTTCTTTTAAGTCTATTTATGGACAATTTCAGGCCAATAAACCCAAACCCCACTAGATGAGAACATGCATGTTTCTGGATTTTTATGGCATCATCAGCACAGCATAAGTGGAACTTTTGGCTAACACTTGGAAACACAGGGTTGTTATACCCAACTGATATCCATAACAACTAGGGTGACTGCAAAATATCCCAGCTAACAAACTAAAGCAATAAGTAAAAAGGTCACACAGCCCTGACCAAGGAATAATGGCACAATGCTAGCACCTATGCACACTTAATTGGCATCGAATCAAATTGTGTTAAATGTTCTGCTCTATTTACCACTCCATAGTGATGTTGTGCTTTTTTATGAATAAACCAATTTTTATGAATTTGGGCCGAAGAAGAATATGTTATCCTGTAAAAAAGTGATACTTTTATTCTTTTCAAAATGTTGTGGCATTGAAAATGACAACAGAAATCTTTTTTTTCTAAAAAAAATTCAAAATGGAAGTACTTCGTATTCCTTGAGGCTTAAATAAAAATGTAAAGACACTTTATAGGTATCTACCTCGGTAACATTCCCTCGAATTTTGTTAAAGTATGTTGGTATATTTAGCAGATATACATGTGTATACAGGGACCAAAACAACCAAATTATAGTTAGTATTCTGGGGAAGTCTTCTTGAAAATGATCAGATCTGAAAAGGTTTTAAGAAAAACAGTAAGTGAATGTTTTCAGAGATCATGCCCTGCATTGTGTAATAAAGGGCAAATGTATATATTAACACTGTAAAACTGCCTCAGGTCAAATAAGGCTTACTCTGTTATCAAAATGAAATAAATACATCATAATGTCAGAATGGTGGTTACAAACATAGAAAGAAATGCATAAGACATCCTCTCAGACAAACTTAGTGAATATAGGCCTGCGCAAGTCACAAAGGACTGTGAAGTATGGACCATATAGTGACATCCTTCAAGAGTGCATTGTCCCATATATGGAGCAGTTATGCAAATTAATGTATCAAACAGAATACTGGTTTTAATCCTGATCCATTTGAGCTGAATAGCTGAATGAATGGTGCACAAAGCAGACTGCCTGAAACAGCACATAGTGTAAATCAAACTATATACAGACCACTATGAAGCTATGCAATCATCACAAAATGATGCAACCATGTCATCATGCTGATGTATTAGTCAGCATAACATTGCTGAGGGGCACTAGCAGATCTCTAGCAATCTCAAACTCCATAACAGCAAGAAAACATCTCCAAACACCTGACATGACTTGTCAGGCTTACAGCGTACATAAGCACTGAGCCACAGCGAAACCTGTATGTAGCAACAAAAAAGAAAACAAACAAAAAAAAACTTCAGTAATGAAGTGCAGATGATCACCGCTATGCATTCATGAACAATGAAAGTCGCAGGTTGCTGAATCATAATTTTAATGTATGCATTCCATCAATACACTGAACTGTAATCCCCTTTCACCAAGATGACCCAGGGCCATAACAGCACATATACTGAAATGGATTTAGTGTTAATAAGACAGACTATGTTGTGTGTGTTATAGGATAAAACAGACTGTGTAAAGCTATTACCTTACTCTTGACTGTGTTTAAACTGGATGAGATTTAAACTCTTTGAGGTCACTTTTTATGCTTTGAATAATTGCTGGTGAAGTTTGTATGTGCCATCACTGCTTTGTCATGTGTGGGCTTTCCTATTTTCTGTATGACTGTGCAGTATATAAAAGTAAAGAAACAGGGGTGCAGGTTTGCTTGTCCCACTGCAGATATTTTTGAATGTTTCATTACCCTGAAGCTTTGACCTGTTTGTTTAATCTTGTTGAAACTACAAGAACTTTAGGCTCAGTGAAACACAAGGAAAGTATACAGGTCATGTTTCTCATAGATGACTTACCCCACAATGTCTGAGCCATATATAGGAGCTAAAGCACGCAGTGCAGCATTCCTGACTGTGCTGTATAACAGTATGTGATGTCTGTATCCCCCCTACAAAAACACAGCTGCTGTCAGTATCAAAATAGCACTGACTACACAGATGGTTGGTCAAAATGGGCAAATCTGCACCCTGCTAGTACCCTGACTACACAGATTAAAGTGGCTCCAAAAGTTCCCACTTAATCATAAAATCTAGAGACTTATGAGTCACAGTATATTTCTTTCCTTGTCATTCCTTATGTATATATATATATATATATATATATATATATATATATATACATATATATATATATATTGCTATATCTATATACCATATATATATATATATATATATATATATATATATATATATATATATAATATATAAACACATCTTTATCTATCTATCTATCTAGATATAGATAGATATACGAGTTAATTTAAGTTGCTTGACACACAGAAATATCAACGTCAATAAAGTCAAACTCAATCGACTGACAATGTAAACGTTGACAGTCCAGTATGCATGCTCAAAGAAAATCCTCACTGCATGGAAACAAAAATTAAAAAAAAAGAAAAAAACATTGCTTTTTGAAGGGGTAAGCCCCTCTGCACCCTTACACCCCCTGCTAATTATATATATTAACTCCAAGATCACACAATCCTCAGGGAGGGGGCATATTCCCCAACTCAAGAGACTGTCAGTCTTGCATACCTTTTGATCATCTGCTTTGTCAACCAAAGCGTGTTGATCAAACAAGCGTTGACATTTGGGAGAGTCTATCATTTTCACCAATACTCTATCTATCTATCTATCTATCTATCTATCTATCTATCTATCTATCTATCTATCTATCTATCTATCTATCTCTACATATGTGTGTGTGTGTGTGTGTGTGTGTGTGTGTGTGTGTGTGTGTGTGTGTGTGTGTGTGTGTGTGTGTATCTATATATTGCTATATAGATATACATATCTCTCTCTTTCTCTCTCTCTATACACACACACACACACACACACACACACACACACACACACACACACACACACACACACACACATATATCTATCTATCTATATATATATATATATATATATATATATATATATATATATATATATGTGTGTGTGTGTATAAGCTGCTTTTATAGTCACATTAACAGTTTATTAAGCCATGCTCCAAATAAATTTATTGTATCCCTTGGTGATATCACCCTAAGGATAATTCTGGTAAGTGTCTACAAATTTTATTGGACAGACCCCTGTTCATGGGTGATTGTGGATCCATTAAAGCCTATGAATGCATTTCCATGTAATCCCAGTGTTGACTCTGAGTAATTAAGGCAATGGACAGGAATATATTGTTTAGATCTCCTCTGCTACCAATCAACACCTTATTTTTAATGTTTAAAAATCTGAAATCCACTAGTGGTATGGCCTCTTGAGTCATACCGTTGGAACTAAACAGATTAAATTATTAAAAAAGTAAAGAAAAATGCATCACTGTGCAACTTCCTAAGTGCATCCTGGCTACAAAAGCATGCAGGAAATATGTAATATTGCCTTAGGTATGAGCCTACACAATCCACACTCAAGAACAGGTTTCACCTTAGACACACTACTGAGGAAATCCCTTAGCCTACTCCCCCAGATCTTCTTCTTAACACTCTTTCTGAGTTTATTTCATTCCAGGGCTCACTCTGCCACAGTAATTGTACTTTTAATAGTTCTTACATTTTTATACATGCATACACACACACACACACACACACACACACACACACACACACACACACACACACACACACACACACACACACACACACACACACTTATTTCCATTTCTAGAGAAGGCTGATAATATTCCTCAACACTATAGCCTCCTGTCCTAGCTAACAGCAGTAAGATACCACTGCCCCAGATTATTAAGGTGGGGATCAAAGTTACTGATTCTGTCTTGCCAATGACCCAAATAATTATAAGTACAAATGGTAATGTGTCACAGAGTAGCCTGGTCATTTATGGCTGGATGCCAGCAGCTTGTCCTCAGTCAGACATAAATATACAACCAGACTTTTCTGTGGCTAATTTCTGAACCAAACTAATTACTGAATCTTAAAATAAACTGTCCGAATGTTTAGAAAATCGGCAGAGACAAAGTGTAGAGAATTGAAAGTCACACTGCAGTGCAGTTCTTCGTCCTATCTGACTTGGCTATCTGATTTATATTTTCATGCATAGCACAGTGGCAGCTGAGGAGAGAGTCACATCTACATACTAATGAGCATGTTTTCTGGTGTTGACTAGATACCACTTAAAAGAACATTGAAACTGCACTGCTACAACTTGTTAACTCTGCCTAGGAAAAGTCACAGGTTCTGTAAAGACAGGGCTGAATAATTACACTTTTGCACCTATGTATAATTGCTGTAATCCCCAGTAGAAAGCAGTTATGAGCAGAAATTACAAACTCCACATATTTCTCTTTCCATTAAAAGAAAAAAAAACTTTACAGGTTGACATATCTTTTACTGTCTTTGAGGAACACGCATTTTGCAGACTAAATCACATATTTTAGCTTATCGGTTTCAAATTTTACAAGACTTAAATCAAACTGATAAATCTGTTGCATTCTGATTTGGAAAATACTGATACATTTCTTCTTTAGCATCACAACTATCAGGAGAGATAAAGTTCAGCTAAATTCCTCATGATGACATTGCAGAAAATATATATTTTTACAAAATGTAAAAGAAGCATCATACTTAAGATGAATAAGCAATGAGAAAATGAATCATGGTGCATTAAGGACCTGGTGCCTTGATCCAAAAGGTGTGTTAAAGTTTCTCAGTAAATCACTTTCACCAAGGTACATTGATTTGCATTTTTTAAATAAATAAACAGTTATTACATCCTGCAATATTTTCTTTGCTCCATAATGCACAGTGCAATGATAAATTACTGGCAACCTGAGAAAGTGTTTGCAAAGTATTCGGTTGAGTTTTGCTTATGTTTTTAATAACTTTTAATTAACAAAATTATGTTGTTTCCTTCATCTTTTTTAAATAAAAGAAATGCACTAAAATAATTATTTTTCTAAACTCTTAACACTAAGAAGTACAATTATGATAATCTTGGAAACTAGTAACCCTAGGGAACAAACTATTAAACTCAAGCCCTTTTGGTAATTACTGACCTTTAACAAATCAAGTAAAAACAAAGAACTGATACAAAAGAAGTAAAAAACCACACTGAGTCACGGAAAAATAAAGTAAGCGCTTTCCTTTACTTATAATCAGCAAACTTCATCAGACAAGTAATAGAAATGGTACGAAGCTTATATAAAAATACATTCAATGACATTACCACCCATTAATAAAGGACAAACCCCCCCATTTAAAGTGCTATGACCACCATACAATGAATGTAACATGTTGTTGTTGTGTCTTTCGGCTTTTCCCAGTTAGGGGTCACCACAGCGGAACTCCGGTCCGCTAATGATTGGCAGTTGATTTTTTACATGCTGAGTTGCCAACCCTAATGCACAACCTTCAACGAAGGGACACCCATTCACGCATGTCTCCACGCAGAAGACACTCTAGCTGAGAGTCGAACCGGTCAGCGTCTTACTGTGAGGCGACAACGCTACTGCAGCACCGCCACCACGGATACACAACAAATGTAACATCAAAATAAAAATTAAATCAATTATATTAAATAATTCAAAAACAATTATATATATATAAAAATTATTAAATATAGATCCAAAATAAGATAAAATAATAAAATAATTGTAATTGTATTTTTATTTTTATTATTTTATCTTATTTTGGATCTATATATAATAATTTTTATATATATATATATATATATATATATATATATATATATATATATATATAATTGTTTTTGAATTCTTTAATATAATTGATTTAATTTTTTTTATTTTGATGTTACATTCATTGTATGGTGGTCATAGCACTTTAAATGGGGGTTTGTCCTTTATTAATGGGTTGTGATGTCATTGAATGTATTTTACAATTAAATATATAAATAATTATTAAATATAGATCCAAGATAAGATAAAATAATAAAAAATTGTAATTGTATTTTTATTTTTATTTTATCTTATTTTGGATCTATATATAATAATTTTTTATATATATAATTGTTTTTGAATTCTTTAATATCATTGATTTAATTTTTATTTTGATGTTACATTCATTGTATGGTGGTCATAGCACTTTAAATGGGGGTTTGTCCTTTATTGATGGATGGTGATGTCATTGAATGTATTTTTATGTAAGCTTTGTACCATTTGTATTACTTGTCTGATGAAGTTTGCTGATTATAAGTAAACAAAAGCACTTACTTTATTTTTCCGTGACTCAGTGTGGTTTTTTACTTCATTTGTATCAGTTACTGACCTTTCACATTGTCTTCTCATCTTCAGAAAATGGTGCATGTATTCCATTCTGCTTAATTAATCAAACTGATTCAGAAATGCTTTCCTCCTTGTTTTAACTTTCCAGGTTTCAACACACTTCACAGACGTTAGTTTTATTTTTCACACTGTGCTCCTTGTAGATCTGTGTGATACTGCTTGACTGGTTTGCTCATACAAGATCACAACAGTGGGGGGCCTGAAGAGGTCCATAACTTGAATGGCACAATAAACTTTTTTTTTCCCCTAGTTACTATGCCTCACAGTACAAACTGCCCCATAACAGCTATAATTTCACAAGTGAAATTACATCCATAGGGGGGTAGATGTAGACAGACCATCCTATGTGCCAACACAGACTGGATGATTTTTATTGGCTTGTTTTACAAGACTAACTAGTAATTGACAGTCATCCTTTCCCCTAAGCAGAACACATATACATCATGCAAATTGTACATCTCTGATTCACAGCTGTCAGCAGCTAGTGTAAGATATTCATGTCAGCAATACAAAGTAAATAACTGAATGTATTCTGTGGGAAAATACACAAGTAAACATACTAAAAATAAATAATATTTAACACAATATGGTGGGGGTGTAGCCAGCAGTCCAGCAGCACAAGTCACCCCTAGTAACATCTTTGATATGTCTAGGAAATAATTCACAGTTATGTGCTTAAGGTTTGCTCTGTCTACATAGTCTGAAAGAAGGCTATGTTGTGATATTCCTCCATGAGAAGTAGCAACTGGACATCTGTATGTCTATGAGCTACCACCAGTGCGAATTAAGCTGACCATAGGAATAAAGTAAACATTACATTTATAGTGCAACATTTCAGCTATGTACTATACTTGCCTCTTCTCCCTAACATAAGTTGGCATTTGCTGACCCAGTTTATATAGACATCTGGTACTCATCTCACTGGAACCAGCCAGTCACTAAGAGTTTAACTCACGTGGGTAATATATTTCCACTGCACACATTAAAACTAATCCTCCCCCTCCAGTTTAGAGGAAATCTCTTTCTCAGAAATCTTACATACTGAAGTGGAAAATAACTGCCCTCTTTTATGTTAGCTTGCCAGTGCTAAAAATATAATATAATATAGTCGTCAAAAGCCTTTAGGTATAAGTTAACTCTCACTGCTGATTAGTAGTTCTTTCCTGTCTCACTCTGCATTTCTTTGCAGACATGCTGCACTCTCCTCTACACGTGTAAGCAGCCAATCACCTGTGATGCATTTGTGCTGTCTACACCTCCGTCTGGTGAGTGAAGCACAAAGAGAGGGTGGTTACCAAGGACTGGAAAGCAGTAGACATCAAGAAGAGTAGAAATCAAGGGGAAAAGTGATAAACATGAGTGTAGGTTCATACTTTCTAGCCACCAGAAAAATAGGCTTCTGAAAAAAATCTAGAGATCTTTTTATGTCTGCCGAGTGAAGCAACAGAGCGATTCAAAGGGAAGCTTATATAGAGTCTTGCAGTCATAAAGGTAACACAGAGAGAAAAAAAAATGTCTTAATTTCTGGTAACTGAGGAGGAGGAGTAGCCCAGGCACAGAAAAGTGTTTTTATTTCTGATAACTGAGGAATACACAGAGAACTCAGGAAGGTATTCTGTGATCATCATAACACTGAGAACAAAAAAGGCATAAACAATGACTGCTAGTGTGGAGCTGAAAACAGCATGACCAGTTATATTTTTTAACATCAGTTAAGATTACAGTTGCACTTTTTAATATCAGTTAAGACTGCACACAAATAAAAAGTCAAAATGCAGGTCTTTTCTTTTGCAAATTCTGAAAGAAAACATATGCACAGCCTGAAGCAAAAGTACAGTTTCCCTGTTTTGCAAGGCAAGTTACTCCCTTAAATTTTCAAAGTAAGCAAATCGGCTTCAAAGCTTCATTATTGCATATGTTAAAATTAAGAAATGGATACAGTTTATTACAAAAAAATAAATAAATAATAAGTACTTTGGAAGTGAAGCCAAGGAGCAGACCTAAGGGGGTGATTAAATCCTGACCATCTATGTGAAGTATTCTGAGCATTCTGACATGTTTGTGTTAAGTTATGAAGTGTTGCCTAATTCTGACAGGCTCAGAGCCCTATACAATAGGCAGCAGTGCATTATTGGGAGGTTTGTAAGAAAGTTATGCTATATTGACCAGTGGTGTCTGAACCCCAAATTCATAATCAGAGGACTATATCACTCCTAGGGTCACCATTGTCTTACTTTGTGTGGATAGTCCCTATCTGGGCATTTGCATCCTCCAAAAATAACATAAAATTGCAAATGTTCTGAAATTTTTAAGACAGCATTTCCTAAGTTTCATATAACAGTTGCACAAAACAATTATTTTGTAATCAAACCATCTTAATATTATGGGAAACAACAGAAACAACTCAAATTATATAAGCTTTTATTTTGTCATAAAAGTGTGGAGTTTATTCTTTATATTCACTGTGTGAATAGTGTGTCTTGCAGACTTATATTGTTCTATAGTGTTTTACTTTGGGCATTTGAAAAGGTGACAAGCTTAATCACTCCTGGAAGATCTGCTACCAGAATGCACACTGCTCTACCATCAATGTGAGTGTACAGAGTGTAAATTAAAGTGAAAGTATCTAAAACACGAGAGCTAAGTGTACAGAATCCGTTCAGCATGCATATTTTCATCTCAAATTACTACCAGAACAGATATATTTTTTCTACTGATACCGTAGAGTCCTTATAATTAGCATTCCCATCCTCCTATTTCCCTTTCAACATCTCCTGGATCACTACCTTGCTTTTTCTCTGTCCTTTTCTTTCATCCCCCTGCATATCACATCCAATCTACAGTATATCTCCATCTGTACAGTCCCAAGCCATATACTGGCACTTTATAGCCACTCTACATAAGAATAATCCTGCATCTCATGACTTAAACTGCTCTTCCTTCTGTTCTTTTGCTCACCTTATCTACTAATCATCTGTTCCAACTTCTGCCACATCCCTTGCATGATCCAACCACTTTAGTTGCTGACACTTCTACTTATTTCCTTGGTGCTCTGCCACATCCCATGCATGATCCAACCACTTTTGCTGCTGACACTCCTACTTATTTCCCTGGTGCTCTGCCACATCCCTTACATGATCCAACCACTTTCACTGCTGACACTCCTACTTATTTCCCTGGTACTCTGCCACATCCCTTGTGTGATCCAACCACTTTCACTGCTGACACTTCTGCTTATTTCCCCGGTGCTCTGACACATTCCTTGCGTGATCCAACCACTTTCACTGCTGACACTCCTACTTATTTCCCTGGTGCTCTGCCACATCCCTTGCGTGATCCGACCACTGTCACTGCTGACACTTCTACTTATTTCTCTGGTGCAACCTCTCAGACTTGTCTTTTCACTTCCTTCTCCTGCACACTGCTGTATAAATATCAGCCCATCTCCACTTTATTTTCATAATGTTTTTTCCTAAGTCCTCATGTTTTAAAACCATGCTCTCACAAATGACTCTTTTCTGTCCTTCCACTTTGTTTTGAACCATTGTTATACTCATGCATTAGATTTTATTCATGGCCTACAAAAAATATTGATATATACTGCTGTCTTTTCTAAAACTATGTTTAAATTTTACTGTGTATTCTATTTCACTCATTCTGCTAACTTGCTTAATGTCATTATAATTTTTCTTATATGCTACTTTTTACCTTTTGTACATATATTATACTTTTATCTCTGGATCTCTGCTGAAAAGGATCATCTTATGTGCAGATCAGCAGTTCCAGCAAACAAAAGACAAAAAAGGAAGCCAATCTGGTGGTCCCCTGCCAGAAACAAACTCTACAACAGTCGAAGGAAACCGATGCGGAATAAGGTAAAGTCCCAAGACTGAAAAACTCCCTTATCAGCCTCAACAAAAAGTTGAGATCTCTCATTAAATCCTCTAAAGCTAGCTATGAAAACAGAATTGCAGCAGATAGTAAAGACAACCACAAGGCCTTCTATAGTTATGTAAAGAATATCCATGGCAATACCCAGATTTGTTCTGAGCTACTGCACAATGTTACCTCCTATGCCGAGCCAACAGATATTGCCAATATACTGGCTGACACATTCAGTGCCAACTTTATCACTGTCTCCCCCACCAATAGACCAATCACAATACCAGGCATACAGTATTGCTGCTGCACAGGTTAAAACAGTACTGATCAAGGCCAAGAATACAGCTTCTATGGGACCTGACAATATCCCTGGCTGTGTTCTGCATGAACTACAGGCACCACACCTGTATGCTCTGTTCAATCACAGCCTCACCTCAGGCTTTGTCCCTACTGAATGGCACACTGCTACAGTCATCCCTGTCCCCAAAGGAGGAGCAACTAAAGACTTGTGAAATATCACCCCATTAGCCTGACAAGTCTGATATGCAAAGCTATGAAACGCATCATCATGGACCTAATAAACAAGAATACAGGGAATCTCCAAACTCTGGATCCCACACAGGTTGGTTTTGTGAAGGTTAGATCATGCCTGCTCAACCTGGTTGACTTCTTTGAGTCAGTCACCAGAGCTGTGGATGACTGCAAGGTGGTTCATACAGCCTACCTTGATCTGGCCAAAGCCTTTGATACCATTCCCCACTCAGGAATCATAGAAAAACTCACTAAGCTAGGCATCAACCCCTAAATCACTAGGTGGATTGCAAACTGGCTCACAGCTAGAACCCACAGTGTGAAAGTAGCTGACTTCAAGTCAGACTGCCCACCAGTAACAAGTGGAGTTCCACAGGGTTCTGTCCTGGGTCCTCTCCTGTTTGGCATCGACTTCTCTGAAGTCCAGGCCAACTCAAAGGGACTAAGGCTGACAAAGTTCACAGACGATTGCAAGTTCGGAGCTATTATTAACTCCCCAAGTGATGTTGACATGCTATAGAAAGGCCTCACTGAAACTAACAACTGGTGTCAGAACCATGGCATTAAGCTAAATGCCAAAAAACGTGTCATCATCCCCTTTGGGAAAAACCCGGTTCCCATGAATTACCACATCGATGGTAGTCCACTGAACACAAAAGGCATTATAAGAGACCTGGGAACACAGGTTGACAGCAACCTCTCTTTTGACCACCACATTGCCACTGTGGTCAGAAAGCCTTCTATGTGGCACATCTCATTACTAAGGGTTTTGCATCCAGGAAGAAAGAGGTCATTGTCTCCCTCTGCTCTTCCCTCATTAGGCCAATCATCAAGTACAATGCCACATTTGGCATGTAGCTCACTAGACACCTGCAACAACTGGAGAGGCCACAAAAGTACCTCACAAAGAGGATCCTAGGCCTTAAACACTTGTCCTATATGGACAGACTCAAAAAACTCCCAACTATTATCTGTCTCATATCACCTACTTAGAGGCAATCTCTACTTGACTTACAAAGCCATGTCTGACCCAGCTCTGTTAGAAATGATACATATAAAGAAATCCCAATCCCTCTGCACCACACACTCCAGAGACCTCAACCTCATTATCACAATCAACAGAACAAGCTGGAGGAATAGGTTCATAAACCAGAGACGGCCCATGCTATTAATAGACTTTCCATACATGTCAAACAGAGCACCTCACTGGCCCTCTTCAACAGAAATCTTGAGTGGATGGGAAATAGAAAATTCACCCCGGGGATCACTCCAGTGGCTATACTTGACAGAGGCACTGGGAACTAAGGTTGGGTGGCACGATGTCAGGGTAATCTTATGGGCTAGGCTTGTAAAGGCTCCAGGGCCATTAGCCTAGTACACACCTATGAACCTATGAACCTATAAATAAGTAAATAAATAAATAAAAACAAATATTAAAAAAATATTTTAGTTGTAATATACGCAAGCAATAATGCCCTCCAGGGTGTGTGTTAATATGTAATTAATGCCCGCCCAGGGTGGCAGAGGACCTCTACACCCCCGCACGGGCATTAATTACACATTAACACACACCCTGGAGGGCATTATTGCACTTAGAGAATGGTCCCTCTGTACAACTGTTGTATTTTACTTACTTATATATATATATATATATATATATATATATATATATATATATATATATATATATATATATATATATATATATATATATATATATATATATTTTTTTTTATATATATATATATATATATATATATATATATATATATATATATTTCTTTTATTAACATATTATTTTTTTTATATATTTTGGATGTAAATTAGTTTCTCTGCCTAATGTTTCTGAGTTGCTGTAGTATATGTAAATGGTGTTAGAGTAAGCATTTTATATCCAAAATATATAATTTGTAAATAAAATATCTAGATGCTTGCTTTATTTTTTTGGTCCCTTGCTGCTAAAATGGTTTCTTGCCAGTCATTTGGGGATTGAAGTCACTAAATAATGACATACATTTGACTTTCAGACTTTATTTCCCTCAGAAAATTCATGTTAACACAAATCCTGTTATTTAACTTATTTATTTATTTGTTTATTTATTTATTTGTTTATTTAAAAGCTGTTCTTGTTTTGAAGCCTTTCTTCCCCTTTATTTCAGGGTTTATCCACATTTCTTGAGATAAAAGGTGGAGAGGTACACAAACCTCTTATTTGCTGCTGCCAGTACTGTTTCTCTGTCTGTCACACAGACACCCCCCTACTCACATACCCTTGCCCTTCAGAAAATGCATGCTAATCCCTATTGCAGCTTTTTTTAAACAGGAATATGCTCCTGTTTTGAGCCATTCCTCCCCCTTTATTTTACCTTTTATTCATTTATGGAAGAGAGGTACAGAAATGTAAACCTCTTGAATGCTACTGCCAGTGCTGGATCGCTCTCACTCTTCACACTGTCACTCACACACACCTCACTTTCATGCACGCATTCACACACAGACAGAAACATAAACACACATGCAGAAACAGAAACACACACACACACACACACACACACACACACACACACACACACACACACACACACACACACACACACACACCTTTATCTTTTATATTTAGATTTTACACTCACTAGACAGCAAAAGTGCTGCTTGGCGAATGTAAAATAGCTCGATTGTTCTCACATTCACTCATACACACACATACACTCACACACACAGACATAAATGCACAAACACTTTTATTCTTTTTTTTTAAATATATTTTACACTCGCTAAACAGTAGAAGTGTTGCTTAGCGAGAGTAAAATAATGGCGGCCATTCTGTTTTCTCAGTCCGAGCTCTGCCTTTGAAGTAGTGTCACAATCCCTGTGCTTTGGTGTAGTAAATTTGTTTGACAAAGCATCATACATAATCTGAAGTAGTAGAGGTGTACTGTTTTCATTTGTGTAGCTTAATACAGGCTTGTGTGTGGGAAATTCCTCTAGACTTGCAGCATGACTCTTTTGACTCTACAAAAATAAGTTCAGAGACATATTTCTTGCATGAAGAATTTGTGGGTATCAAACCCAGGTCTGCAATATAACTGATGTTATGCAGTATAAATCCTGCTAGCATGACCCCATCCCTGAACCATTAAGTATAAAGGCCACAAACTGCAGGCTTGACAGAGCAAACATGTAGACCATGCTCCTACACTTGTAGATTTCTTAGCAAAGCGTTTTACCAATAAGTTCAAGTAGCATATATTTGAAGCATATGCCCAGAGGTACAGCTCTGGAAGGAGAAACTTAAAGCAAAAGATTCTTGTATAGTTACCCCAAAAATTATTAATTTCTAGACAGTCACTTTAGTTCAGGACTTCTCTGAAAATATCAGCATTATAGTTCTTATGTTTGAAGACATGCAAATATAAGCTTTATTTTTGCCATACACGGCAGTGTATAGTGACCCTAAAAACCAACAACCCAGTTTGCTGCCACTATACCAATGTTAGTTGAATAAATCTGTGCTTGAGTAATTCCTATGTAAATATGCTGTTCAAGGCTTTTGGCATCATACATCACAAGTTAATCTGTAAACGTTCTTGTTTGTAGTAGATTTGAAGTAATACAAGTAATTTAAGATATCATGGTATTTCCTTTCATAATTAGTTCCAAATGCAGACTGCACAATACAGCATGCATGGTTATTTGTGAGGATGGTCTGGCTTCAGTATTGCGGCAGAGAAGTCTTCCTGCTAAGACTGTAAACACTAGGCAAGCCACAGAGCTCATCCCTCTGATTGCTGCCTTTAATTAGGACCCAGACACAGGAGCACCCAGCTGGGTCTCTCTCCAAGGTCTGACTGTCTTCCAGAGCTTATTACTGGGTTAATACAACAGGAAACAAGACTGTGATCAAGGTATTTACAACTGCTCTTAAACTTCAAAGAGAAGAGAGAAGAGAGAGCCTTATCCTTTCCATGAAAAACTTCTAATAATTGGAACTGTTAACATAACAATAGTAAATGCAACCCCTGCTTGAAAATTGACCCTTCGTATTCACAGTGTCACATCCACATGGCCATAATTTAATGGATTCTGAGTTCCTATAAAGTTGTTTGTATGTTTATTTGGTTTATGTTGGTGTCATATGCCGTCTTTCTGACATATTCAACACAATATGACGGCCTTCTTTCATTTTGCTAATGTTTATACTTATTTACAGCACAGTGCTATTGGCCCTATCTCCACTGCAGAAAACGAGTTTGACTAGAAGAAAGTCTAGTTATCAGAATATTATTTGTGAAGACTAGAGACTACCCCATCCTACACAGAACTGTCTGCACACTTCTTGCTAATGCCTTCATCATTTAGAACAATTTCAATGCATGCACATGGAGCAGTAATATATATTCTGGACTGCAGACTGAGCTACCCTTCCTGATGAAATCCTAGCTCTCCAAGTACATATAGTTAACTAGTATACTGTTATGCACTGGAGACAGTTGTCCATCCTCCAGCTCTCCTGTACAGACATCTTTCTCATACCTTGTGAATAGTTTCCTTTTCTGGAAGTGGGCAGTGCAAAATGTGCCAGTATTCTGTTAGCTTCAGTAATTTACTAATACAGTGAATGCATGAGATTAGAGCCAGTGATTAATTGCATTTCCAACACAGCATTTAAAGCAATAGCTTAGCAATATACCATGTCTGGGTGTGGGTTCTGTATGCTTTACCCATTACTGGTGAGGTTTGTCACCTGCCTTAACTACACCCATACATTATATATAGCTTTTATGCAATGGCATTAATTAAAAAGGAAATATCTTATAAGTTTATATAATGCCATTGTATTCTGTGCCCTTTGTTTCTTTTCAACTTTTCTTTTCTATTCTGGGTGCCAGGGAGCATGCTATGCATACACTATTCATGTGTCCCTCCGTTTATGCAATGAGACTAGTTCAGTACACGCACTTGCTTTTAATTTAATTCCTGCATATTATTATAGCAATGCAGTGTGCTGGTACTCTGTGAAAGGTGTTTCTGCATGAACTGAGGACAGACATGGATCCACAGTGAAGAGCCAAATTCTGACTACTTGCAAAGATACTGGAAGAGTCAAACTCATCAAAAGATACCCCCACTGAAATTACAGTGAAATTACTGCAAACCTTCTTTTTTGTGGGAAGCATTCCCTGGTACCCATCCTGTGTGGGTCAAAGTCCTTTATGTCCACTAACTGAACACCCACCTACACAGTGATGCATGTACAGCTCAGAATAACACAGGCTATCCTACACTAAACATAGGTAGTACTGGAAGTGCATCCTGGATCTCCACAGTCCTCTCAGATGTGTGAGATAGGGGGAATAATCCCTCCAACTGGACTGTGCCAGGTATGTGATGTCATCATCATTAATCTCTCGAGGCATGCTGACATCAGTCATGCACTGACATGTTGTGTCCAGTCCTCTCCCAGTGGAATCTGTGTATACATATAGATAACTTACCTGTATGAAAGGGGGTAAATGTGTGACTCCAACCACCATGCAGCACACATACTGCTGCGTGACAAAAATACACATAGTCTATAGTCCCATACATACTATTTTTAGTGCAGGTTGTCTTCATTGAAATGCTGCTTTGATTGTGTGACAGAAATGTAGAATGGTATGTCTGAGTAAGCTGTACAGAGGTGATGGGAAATATTCTGTAGAAACAATATGTGTCCCTCTGCACCTGGTGCATCTTTATCATACATTCCAGCAGTCTTACCTTGTGGTACAGGTGGTCTTGGTTGCAGGTATTATTGTATTATATATATTATATTATATTATATTATATTATATTATATTATATTATATTATATTATATTATATTATAGGTATTATTGGTTGTAGGCCCATGGGTTATATAAATGCTAAAGGGCATATATGAGTAAACCAGATAGATGTGCTGCATAACATCCTACAGGAATGGCATGTGGGGTTGCATACCTGGGGCTTCTCCAACAGACACTATGTCTGTTATGACCAGCTGAGCTGCCATATCCAATCCACCTATGGGTATGAGTGCTGTCTCATAGGAGGAACTCATCAGTATCAATGAGCAGTTGCTGCTACTGCTGCTGTGTTAGTAGTGCACCCAGGTGGTTGACCTGTCCCTGGCTATAACTTAAGTATTGGCCTTGACATGAAGGATCATGTAAGTGACCCTGCAACAGACATGCACTATCATTCTACTGTGACTGCTGACTGCATTGACATACCACTTAAGTATGTGCCGCACCTGCTCAAAGAATGTTGTGGCTGCTTTACACTCGTCTAAAACTATTGCCATTGCATGTGTGTGCGTGTATGTGCATGTGTGCACACGTGTGTGTGTGTGTGTGTGTGTGTGTGTGTGTGTGTGTGTGTGTGTGTGTGTGTGTGTGTGTGTGTGTATGTGTATACATGTATACTGCCTGCAGGAGAAGCATCCAAGTGTTGTACTGGGCAAAGATTTACAGGCATTGTCATTCCTTTGTGTTATGATAGGTCTCATACACCTGTGGGTACACGTGTGGATCAAAGTGGGTATGCAGAGCCATCAGTGTCAGTCAACATCTGCCTCTTTCCTGTACCTAAGTACCCCTGTAGTGAGCACATCCTTGTGAACTGCTCTGATGTAATTGTTCTGATGTTCAGCCATAGTGTAGCAGCTGTGGGCATGTGAATTATGTGTGCTTTTCCTTTTGGCTGTGACAACAGCATAGCAAGTGACCAGTGTAGTGGGGGCCCTGTGTCTCCCTAGCAGCATGTCTTGCTGTCTTATCTGCCAATGAAACAGTATATAGACACTGACATGGCAGGACTGTGAACTAAGCCTTCCGGTTCTCAGGGCCCTGGCTGGAAGACCCCCTCCCCTTCCACATGACTGCAACCTGTCCTGACTGCTCCAGTACTCTTTGTGTTTGAGATCCCTGCCCATATACTGTCAAATCCCTGTCATGGCCAGTGTAGTGAGAACACAAAAAATGAATAATTGGGTAACAGTGTCCATAGCCAGCATTAGGCATAGGCCAACTAGCTGGTCGCCTAGGGCGCCACTCTAGCAGGGGGGTGTAGGTAGACCTGGATGGGGGCAGAGGGTGGTGTTGGGGGAGTGCTGTGGAAACCTTTTACCTAAGTCACCAGTTGACCAAAGGCTGGTTCTGACAGTGTCTAAGGCAGCAATCTACCCTAGAGCAAAGATTGCAATGCTGGGGTTTCTTACCTGTAATTTTGTCTGCTGCCACTTTCCCTATATGTCAGTATACTCTAATATCCACTTTTTTCACAATTCTGTGTTGCTAACAAATGTGGTTTCCTGCCAAATGGCAACTGTGATTTTTATCCTGCTACAACAGGAATCATAGTGCAACTATTATATTATGTTATGTTATGTTAATGAGGCTATTTAGAATAATTGTCTCACAAATGTGCCAGTAATGCAATGCATTGCCACCTCTCTTTCATGTTATGAGGCCCAGGCTTTCTCAGGAATAAAAAGAGATCAAATAGTGGGTAGACTCCTATGCAGCCCTGCCATACTACTAGTACCACTCTGATGACCATGGTCATCATACAGCCCAGTTGCCCATCATGACCATATTCAGGTTGTGTTACTGTCACCCTTCCCAATTCTAGATGGGCACTGTACTACTGTGCTGCTTGCTGATGCATGTCACATGATGTTGGTGACATGCATCACTGAGCCCCGGCTATCATTTTTGCTCCTGGACTTAACCTGGTGAGTGTGCATAGCCTGAGCATAGAGCAGAAGGGAGTACAAAACTATTAATCATTGCACACATAGAATAGAGAACACTTGCTTGAGGATTATAAAGGTCTCCTGTATAAAATGAATTCATGGCATGTGATTGCCATGGTGGTGAGTAATGCCACTGTCCTCACCAACTGTGATGAGCAGTGCTGGTATAAATACAGTGATCTGTTGTAGATGTGTCATCCAGACTTGCTTTTTCAATGGGCAAAAATGCTAGGGAGAGGCAACCTCCGTATTATAGTAAGATATCAATTTTGCTGGGTCATTATAATGTAGGCCTGAAATGTATAGTTACACATGCCTTGTGCTATCATCCAAATCGAACAGAAAAAGTTCACACAGACAAACCAGTTAGTAAGAACTACAGGAAAAGCATAGCCAAGTTAGAGTTTTCACTGTATGATACCTTAAATCCCCTGTAATAGTGGCCCATGGGATATATGCAAATGACCCCTTAAGGACATCCACTGTTTTAACTATGTGGCTTCTGAATGTCCATGACTTTTTACTTTCTGAATGTCCACGACTTTTTCTTTTTAAGTCATTATGGATACATTCAGACCATTAAAGCCAAATCCCACTAACTGTGAGACATGTATATTTCTGCCTTCTTATGACCTCGTCAGCACAGCATAACTGGAATGTTTGGCAATACTTTAGAAACACAGGGTCTTTAAACAGGGATATACAGTGCTCATTAATGTGTTTTTCTGTTTTGCAGCCAAGGAAGTAATTTCTGAAGGCAGAATAGCTAGCCAATGGTGACAGGCCAGTCTCTCCAGGTATAGGTATTACTGACATTCATGAATCTGTACTTAACCTGTTTAACATAGCACTTAACATTTTTTTTTCCATTTAAATATTCAGACATTGGTTAATTCCTCATTAGTACCATGCATTACTTTTTCCATCCATTTACTGAGCTACTATCTTTAACTGCCAGTTATATCTGCATATTCCATGTCTATATGACTGTATTTAAACTGTTTATGAAAACAATGGGCAGCTGTATTTGTCACTGATATTAAAATGTCATAATTTCTTTGTTTGTTTTTTCTACACATCCTGTGCTGCTGTCAAACACTGTTCCAGGTTTACTGCATCAGTATTCTCTATGTTATCCTCTGTTATATAACAGTTACTGACTGTTATTCCCCCTTTGAGGTCTTGTCTTAATAAACTGTACTACATCACATGGACCATTGTTTTGTGTTCTGTTCTTTTTTCATTTTTATTCAGTTTTAATTGCATTGCTTTATTGTTTTGTTTTTCTTCATTTATTTTCATATTCTTCTGAAAGACTGGCCATAAAGTAGACAGTGGTGAGGCACCAGATGTCATGGTGTACACTGGCCACCACATGAACTGCTTGGTTCCTGGCAGTAGCCAGGCCTATATCTCTGCAGGATGATGAAGGTTACCATGTGGTGGGTGACCTGGAGGGCTTACTGGTGGCCTCTATTATTGCTTTTCTGTAGGCAGCATAAAACCTTGATTGGAGACTAGTATGAACAGGCCCTTAGGGGTCACCTGGTATGAAGTTTGGCAGCTGGTGAGGGCTGCAGTAGATACACAGCTTAATACTTGCAATGGCAACCTGGAGTGCTTCTTCGTGTGGCTGGTAGAGTTTCAAAGCTATCTGGCCCTGACCATTAGACCACCAGTGGTGAAGCCTGTCCATAATGTAAGCTGCAGAGATAACTTCTGGAAGGAGTCACTTCTGGTCTATTTTGACAGGAAGTCTTTACTCCACCTTTTCTATCCTCCACCATGGTGTTAATCACAAGATTCAATTTCCATCACCAGTTATTAACCCTTTGTCTGTCTGTCTGCCTGTCTGTCAGTATATCTCTATCATTACCCCTTTATGTGCCAGGACCTTCCCTGTTAGTCTTTGTGGTATATGTTTGTGCATCTGCCGCTGCTGCCCTACGTCTACCTTCCTTCCTATTCACATCTTTTCTACATTTCTTTTGTCCTCTATAAATCTTATTTAAAAAAAAAGTGTCCTGTTCCGCCAAAACATATACTTTCCACTGCCATATCATTCTTTCTTTCTCACTGTCCTTCAGCATATTCCTCTGCTTGTTCTTTCTTTTTGCTGACTGTTATATCACACATTTCCTTCCCATGTGTAAAATAAAAGCAGTTGACATTTTGCTGTCCATTCCATGCATGGACGTCCTGCTCTGCCCAAAAGAAAAGATGCAGCACTTTAATGCACATCTAATGACAGGATAGCAAGTCTTCTCTTACTTTTGTGTGCACCCTGCATTATCATCAGTGTTCTTTAGATGTCATCTGCTTCGCACCCCTCACAAACCCCATCTGATCCTCACATATTATTTCTGGAACATTCTTTGAGAATCTTTCAGCTGAGATCATCATGAAGCATTTGTAATTATGATTTAGGACTGAAATTGGCCTGTAGAAGAATGGAAGCAGAGGATCATTACCTTCTTTGTATACAACTGCTATGGTGGTCCGTTTCCATGATTTTGGCATTTCCTCCCCTTCTAATATCTTACTGAATGTATTTGCCGATATAGCAATAATCCCATCTGGTATTAATCCCCTCACTTCTAAGTGGAAACTGCTCCAGGTGTCTTCCCTTTTTTCATTTTTTTTTCATCTCTCTCATCTCTTCTCAACTCATCCTATTTTGCAAATAAGACAATAACACTTATCCATCTACCTGCTTAACTGAATAAACTTATTGAAACTTCAAGAAGGCAACTTTATTCCTCCTGCATGGAGGGCAGCAGAGAGAGAGAGGCAGCAAGAGAGAGTTTTCTAGATCTACTAGCTAAAGTAATTTTACCAGGACTAATCCTTCATACTCTGTTTTTCTTGTTAGTCCAGTCACCCTCTTGGTCACAGGTGGGATACCAGACCTGACTTGAGCTTTTTGGATTACCTTTGTTTGTTTCCTTTCTTTGAATATCTAAAAACTAAATTTCTTTTGATGATATTAATTATTCCATATATTTCATGTTGCTAGTTTTAACTTACATTACATTGTACTTGTTTCTTTACTGCCAGTTTTATCATCCACTGTTGTTGTATATCCCTCACTTCTCCTCTTAATAAATCCAGTCTGTTCTACTGAGATCTGTCTTTCATTTGCCTTTTTCTTTTCTCCTAATGCCTTTTTTCCTTGTTAATAAGTACTAATCACTTTTACCCTTATGGCACATTCCCGTGTAGCACCTGTATTTCTGCTTTTGATTTCGACTACTTCCCATTGGTTTAACTATTCCCCCACTTTAGAAACTATTATACATATTTACACATCTGACTTGCCTTATTGGAGTCCTACTAACCCCTTGTCTCTTAACGTCTATTCCAAGCCCTAAAGCTGCTAGCACATAGCAGTTGCTGACATTGCATAGGATCAGCCATTCAGCAACTTCAACCATCTCTGAATCATATTACTAATATTTTTCCTTCTGTCTCTATGTGTTACTCTAATCTTTAACTCTTTGACTTCCCTTCATTAAAGTTAATCACTTTACCAGTACTTTTTATACTGTTTGTGCCACCTCATTACAACTCAGAGCATCACTTCCCTCTTATCTTTGCAACCATTCTTCACAGAGTTATTTAACATATTTGTAAAACAAACACTATCATGCTATATATTTCTAGTTCTATACCTGTTTTTCTTTCATACAAAATGGAAACAGTAAAGGAAGAGATAAAAAAAGTATACATAATAAAGAACATCAACAAATGTCTCATGTTCATTTCCCCTTTTACCCACGTTTACTCTCTTCCCAGTGCATTTAATGACTTTTAGATTTTTCACGTTAACTCTTCAGCCATAAATCTGTAACACATGACAGTACATATCCTAGTTCATAACATCTCCTTCCCCTCCTTACATTACAACAGTTCCACACCTTTTCCTTATACAATTATTGTTCTCAGTTTTACAAGCAGCCTCCTTTTTCCATCTGCACTTACTTGTTTTCACTTTTTTCCTTGTTGAAGAAATGTTTCACATTATTTTTCAGTTCTCTCACCAATCCATTGTATCAGCTATCTAGTTGTACGTCACTGCCTCTATATATATTGCCCACAATCATTCCTCATCCAGCTGCAATGATTCAATTCTGATGTTTTTAGTGACCTTTAGCTCTGTCAGTCCATATATATCACATCCTTGTGTATCTCTTGTCTAGTTACATTATTTTATACAAATGACAGTCCTATCTGGTCTGCGCCACTTCATTCCATCTAGAGTGACAGCAACTTATGTGTCTAGAAAAAGTAAAAAGGGAGAATAAAAAGGAGGCACACAAATCAATGGATGACAATTGTATTTAAATGTCACATTTTTAAACTCTGTTCAGTTAATTTTTTCTCATGTTCTTCTCCCTTTACCCCAACCCCATCTGGCTTCTTTTATGATCTTCACCCTCTCCTTTAATTGTTTTCTATTTAATGGGAAACTATTCTTCCTAGGCCCCCTCTAAGATATTTTGCCTACAATCATTGCCTACTTTTCCATGGGTATTGCACAATTTTTCTCCATTATCCACTCTGTGGTTCACTGGTTTCTGCAGTCTTTTGGCTTTTAGTTTCTCTTTTGCCATTGGCAACACCACTATTACTCAAAGAATCTCTATATGTTCTTCATTAGATCACTGTTGCAGTTACCATAACTATATGTAATATAGCCTGCCAAGGACTGGACGTCCAGCCAGTCTACAAAGCTTTGGACTCTTTCTTCATGTCCCATACAGCCTTTCTTAACATGAGAGCACATTCTGGCAGAAGACCGATTTACGAACACAAAAAAACTTGGGACTTTCTTGTGCGGAGTAATACACTTAAGCAGACTTGTCATCAGCTCAGTGTTGTGAGTTCATTGTCAGCTTCAGCTATAAAACTGGTCAGATAAGTATCCCCATTGAGGAACCTTTCTGTTTCTAAAGAAAAGTTTATTCAAATTTACTTATGTCTTTCAAGAAGGGTAATTGTGTGGTAGACAGATTCCTTGCAAGGATGCCCATTTCTTTTATGCTTTGTTTAGGTAATCAGTATAATATTAGGTCCTGTCAGACTTGGCTTTTGTTGACTCCTCAAATCTAAAATTATTCCTATAGAATATCCAACTTAAACAGTTGACACATGGGAGCATGATAGCCAAATGTCATTCAGTGGTCCTCCCTGCTATGAGGAAATCAAAAAAGGTGATGGCAGTTGCATCCAAAGAATACTGGACTTTACCCTCTAATCTGTGGTTTGATATCTACACTGAGACCACCAATCTGTTTTTCTTGATCCCTCTAGTGCATCCCCTTAGGCGGCCACTATGGCTTAGAATATAAGCACGTCCATTCAGACTATATAGCTAAATTATTTCAACTCACACATCCCAATCTACTGAATGCACAGGCATTTCTTAGGGTTTTTTTCATTGGGATTGCACTTTCAATTTGGTCTGCCCACTGCTCCAAGGATCCAAGAGTTTTCAGTAGTGATTGGCCCCAGTCATCACCTTCTACAGACCTCAAAGATTCCATATTTTTCTATATTTGGATTCTTGTCTCATCTCAGCTCCATCAGTCCAAGAAACCTTAGCTGCTCTTCATTGCACTATAAATATTTTCAGCAGGCTGAGGTTTAAGTTAAATCTGAAAAAATATTGTTTAAAGCTCTTGGACAAGTTAATGCTTCTAGGGTGCCTTCTAGACAACTCATTAAATATCTCCCTCAAGACAAAATGTCATCTTATCAAGCTCACTTTCTGAATCTAGCCAATCAGAGCGTGTCTAATACAAGAGAGTTTTTCACAATTCTGGGTTTCCTGGCTTCCTCCATCTTAATGGTTCCATTTAACAGACTACACAACAAGAAATTACAGTGGTATGATTGTATCTCAAATCATTTGGGATCCAGAATCTTTATTCCTTGTCTTATCAGGTTTCCATGCTCAATTGCATCAAGAAGCAAATCCTATGGCATGCCGATACGGTCTTGTTAAATCCAGACATTCCATTCTCTCTCTCTCTCTCTCTCTCTCTCTTCCTGCTTAGTCAAGCATGACAAAATTCAGAATTTGCATTGGGGCAGTGCCCCAATAAATCAAGGTTCAGTGCATCTGGAACCTCATTTTAGGAACAAGCATGCAAATCTCAAGGAAATGATGGCTCTAATAAAAGCTACCAAAGCCTTATGTTAGCTGTGCATCCCATGGATACCTGTTAGTGATAACAGATAACACCACAGTGATGTGGTATATAAACAAACAAGGGAGAACAATGTTCTACATCCTTTGCAGATTAGTCATGATTCCTGGGAACTGGCAATACAAGACACCCTCACTCTTCAGGGCTGCCCACATTCCATCTGAACAGACCATAATTGCAGACTCTTTGAGCAGATCCAGGATAGACCCTCAAGAGTGTATGCCGCACAAAGATGTCTTCCAGGGCATTGTCCATCTGCAGGAAATTCCCCCAGTAGATCTGTTTATCTCATTTCTCAACAGACCAGTTCCATTCCAAGACACATTGCAAATAGACCTAGAAAACGTATATATTTTCTTTCTCATGGACAGGAATGTTCCTCTGTGCCTTTCCACATATCCCCCTTTCCTCTGATCAACATGGATTTGCCAAAGATGATTCTAGTAACTTCCTTTTGGTCCAGGAACCATTAGTTTTCTTTTGTCATACATCTGTCCAAGGGAAGTTAACAGAAATTTCCCCACAGAGTGGATCTTCTTTTATAGGGTTAGTGATTCTTAATCCACCACGATATTCAGCCTCTCCATCTAACAACTTGGATGAAAGAATTGTGATCCCATTTAGGCACCTTTTTTCTGAAGATATACAGTAGATATTAAAGAAGGATAGACAACTTACTACTAGGAAATTATACTTAGCAAAATGAAAAAGATTTTCTAGTTGGTACCGTAAGAGAGAACAAGACCAATCCCAAGTAGGGGCTTCTCTGGTTCTTCAGGATCTGTGTGAATTGTTCAGTTCTGTCCTAGGGAACACTTTTTTAAAGATACATCTTTGGCCATTTTTGTTTGCCTGTCTTTAGATCCCCTTTTTGCATTATCTCAAGTTAAATAATTTTTGAAGGGGAGGGTGGATATTGGACCACCTAGAAATGAAGTGACACCTTCCTAGGGTGTTACTCTGATGTCTACTAGATGGGTATCTGAATTCCAGCCCTTATTTCTATGCACCCCTTTTTTTTTTTACACAAGGATAGAGTAAGTCTCAGAACATCCTTATTTTATGCCAAAGTTTGCCTCCAAATTAACATTGAACCAAACTATTCATTTTTTTTTTTGTGTGTTTTATCCTGAGCCCAGAAACAGAGGAGAATACATTTGGCATACATTAGATGTCCACAGACAATTGAGATTTTACCTGGACAAGACTAAGTATTGGCTGGTCCATGTTTCAGTCTATAATACTTCTGTATGTTAATTAATGTCTATTACAGTCTTGGTACCTTATGCAAAGGCTTTCTGAATATACTTTGCAAGAGTTTTTGTTCTATCTCTACCTGAAGTTCTTTACCACAGATGCATGCTTGGAATTGCTCACATCTATACACTACTTCTAATAGTTTCTTGTTTATTCTGGAATATCTAATTTGTGCATCTGTAAATGCTCTCGTACCATAGATAACTGGTCCATTCTTTCTGGCACCTACTTGAAGTATAATTGGTTTATTCCCATCACAGTATTTTAACACTAATTCCACTTCTCAAGCATCTGTGTTTTATGGTTAATTACATTTCTGGGTATGTTAAAACTGCAAGTGTTTTGAAAAGTAAAACAAATATAATGACGCTTTTTTGATATTTTAGTTTCACTGTCAACTCATTTTTTTCACTAAACCCACAAAATAGTGTCAACTTAAGTAATGGCAATGATTTATATATACACCATATACAATAAAGCATTCTGGGTACTCAAAAGCACCATATGTCATTAGAGGATCAGCTACTTAATTACATTATGTTTTTGGTAATAAATTGCTATATGTGTTATTTTTCAGTATAGGACATTCCACCTGTGATGAATAACTGATAACTTGTCTTACTAGGATGTAATACTCCTCTGTTGCTTCAGTTAGCATAGAAAATAGCATAGAAAATAACAACTTATACCCTTACTTATACACTAATGTAGAGTGTGAGGCAGTGTGGGGTCAGTCTTTCATGATGACACGTCAGGAGTTTTCAGCTTCAAGAAAACTTTCAAGGGGGCATCCTTAGTAACTAAATTAATGCAAAGAAAACATACTTTTGCATCAAGTACTGTACATTTTGATGTTGTATATGTATAAAAAGGTATGAGATTTACTTTTGCTGAGGAAAGTATGAGAATACAGTTTAAGTGCTTTGAAACTGTTCTTGTCCACAGCGCCATTGCCAAGTTAAATCTTGCCCCAACAATATATTTAAAGGCATAGTTATTTCAGGCATATTATGTATAAACTTTGCAAGATATTGCAACATTCATATATGCCTCAATAATGTTTGCTAGTCTTCTGGCTTTAGCATTTTCATAACTTCACTGGACACGTTTCTCAATACAGGCTCATTCCAAAGGTTCAGATCCTTTCATTATTCTAGTGCTACAATTTCAGACAGCTTTCTGCTGACCTTTGGCACTGTTTTGTATTACTCCTCTATTAAGGCAGTATTAACAGTAATTTCAAGCTTTCGTCAAGGCTTTGTCTGTCACTTTCTCTTTTGTTTCTTTATGAAGGTTTTTCAGATGCACCTTTCTTATTTGACCTCTGTAATGGAAATTGCTTCACTTTGGGACTTATACTCTTCATCTATTTAAACCATTTGATATAGCAAACCTGAAATTTGTATTGTGGAAACGTTTTGGTGGTCATTACTTCTGCCAAACAGATTTTTTAGTTACAGGTTTTGTGTTCATAGGTTGGTACTAGGCTATTGGCACTAGGGCCTATACAAGCCTAGCCATAACAATTCCCTGGCTATTTCTTCCCACACTATTTACTTCCCTGGACCCCTGTCTGGCAGGGTGACTGACATGATCCCTGGGGTGAATTTCCTTTCTCCCATACAATCATCAAGGTTCCCTTTGAAGAGGGCCAAAGAGGTGCTCTGCTTGACATGTATGGGCAGTCTATTCCAGAGTCTGGGGAATCTCTGGGTCAGGAACCTATCCCTCCAGCATGTTTTGTTTATTGTGATGACAAGATTTAGATCCCTGGAGCATGTGGCTCAGAGGGATTTGGATTTCTTTAAGTGGAGCATGTCCAACAGCTCAGGGTTTGACATGACCTTGTATGTTAAGCAGAGATCGCCTCGGAGTAGACGATATGCAACAGAGTATAGCTGGAGTTTTTTAAGGCTGTCAGCGTAGGGCATCTGCTTTAGGCCTGTGATTTTTTTAGTGAGGTATTTCTGTGGCCTTTCCAGTTGCTACAGATGTCTTGAGAAGTACGTACCAAATGGGGCATTGTATTCTATAATGAGTTAACTAACTGAGCTGCTCTCAACCATTATCCCCCCCCATTTAGGGTTATTTAAACAACTTGAATTGCTATGGTTACTTTGAATAAACTGGACAATTTAAAGCTCAAAGAAGGATTGTTTCATGTTTCTATTACATGATTTTCAGAAAGTGTGCATCTTACCCTGGTTTATCTATCTACCTGCAAAATATATACAGTTTGAATAAAGAGGCTTTTCCTTTTCTTTTTATGTAGCATGTCCAACAGCTCTGGGTTTAACATGGCCTTGTATGTTAAGCAGAGATCACCTCGGAGTAGACGATATGCAACAGTGTATAGCTGGAGTTTTTTAAGGCAGTCAGCACAGGGCATCTGCTTTAGGCCTGTGATTCTTTTAGTGAAGTATTTCTGCGGCCTTTCCAGTTGTTGCAGATGTCTTCAGAGGTACATAACAAATGGGGCATTGTATTCTATAATGGGTCTAATGAAGGATGAGTACAGTGGGACAATAACCTCCTCTTTTCTGGATGAAAAGCCCTTAGTGATGAGGTGTGCCATATAGAAGGATTCCCTGACTGTTGTGGCAATGTGGTTATTGAAGGTGAGACCACTGTCCACCTGTGTCCCTAAGTCTTATCACACTTTCGGTGTTTAGTGTACTGCCACCTATGTGGTAATTCATAGGTACATGTTTTTTCCCAAAGGGGATAACTATACATTTCTTGGCATTGAGCTTGAGCCCATGGCTCTGGCACCAAGCATCTGTTTCTGTAAGGCCTTTTTGTAGAGTATTGACATCATTTGGGGAGTCAGTAACGGCTCCCAGTTTGCAGTCATCTGCAAACTTTGTTAGCCAGAGTTCCTTAGTGTTGGCCTGTACTTCAGAGAAGTAGATACCAAACAAGAGAGGTCCCAGGACTGAACCCTGAGGTACTCCACTTGTCACTTGTCTGGAGCTGGATTTGGAGTCAGCTACTTTTATAGTGTGGGTTCTGTCAGTAAGCCAGTTGGCAACCCATCGAGTGATGTAGGGATTAATGCCCAGCTTAGTATGTTTATCTATGCTTCTAGAGTGGGGAATGCTGTCAAAGGCCTTGGCGAGGTCCAGATAGGCTGTGTGGACTGTCTTACCCTCGTCCATTGCTCTGAAGACTGATTCGAAGAAGTCAATCAGGTTCAGGAGACAAGATTGGCCCTTCACAAACCCAAACTTGGTGGGGGTCCAGTGTTTTAAGGTTGCTAATGTCTTTGTTTCTAAGTTGCATGATAATACGTTCCATGGCCTTGCAAATCAGGCTTGTCAGACTGATGGGGCGGTAGTTCCCGGGATCCAAGGTGGATCCCCCCCTTGTGGAGTGGGATAACTGTAGCTGTGCGCCACTCAGTGGGCATGAAGCCTGAGGTGAGGGTATGATTAAACATGACACTTAGGTGAGGTGCCAGTTCATTTTGTAGTTCATGAAGTACACAGCCCGGGATGCCATCTGGTCCCATGGGTGCTGTATTCTTAGCTTTGGAGAGTACGTTTTTTACCTGTGTGGCCATTATTACCGGAATTTGGCAATCTTCCGGTATTGAGATGGGCCATTTAGGGGGTGAGAGGGGGGGTGAAGATGGCACTAAATCGATCTGCCAGGATATTGGCAATATCCTTGGGATCAGTATATTTAATGTCATTCTGTCGTAGCTCAGAGCAGATCTGAGCATTGCCATTTAGATTCTTGACATAGTTATAGAATGCCTTGTGGTTGTCTTTGGAATCTTTGGCAATTTTGTTAATCCTCCATACTTGGTGTTCAATAAGGAGAGAGTATATTTGTGAACTAATCCATCATTTATGCTTAAGATAACTGCTGAGATGAATCTCAGTCAGTCTAACAACCTATATATATATCTCCTTTCCAAATTACTGTAACAGAGGTGAAGACATGTTACATAGTATGAATATCCACAGGCAATTCAGATTCTATCTGGGCATAACCAAATCTGTGAGAAATGACTCACAGTTGCTCATTTTATTAAAAAAAATGGTTCTGAAGTTTCTAAAATTACCTTTTCCAATTGGTTGACTGGAAGAGTTAAATTCTGTTATGAAATGTACAACCGACCTTTTATTTTTGGCTACCTCTCAATTTTTTTATTTTTTTTGGTAACAAATGCATCCTTAGATGATATCTATGAAATGAGCTTGTCTGAAAACTTATAAGACATACCAAGCTAGATATGACCTCCTTTGGGGCCACAGTTATTAAGGAGTATTTCTATGATGATGACTACTCAGGTGGTTAAGCTTGGAACTCTGTGCTGTTGGTTGATGATGATGATGATAATGCACATCCTTAGATCTGAATGAGCAAGTCCATCTCAACACATCCATTATCCTTCACCCTGCCTCATTACAGACATGGTCTTTAGCAGGAATCTCAAATTCCCGACCCCTCGAGTCAAATGTGGCCCACCTGCATTTGCAATCCAATAGTGAAGTTGCCTCTCAGGTTATACTGCATCTAAAAAGAAACTCCAGTCACTCTGCAATCCAAACCATAGTGGCAAATGCTTGTATTTATGTTTTGGATTGTCTTCAATAGCTGGTCTTTCTCATTGGTTCGAGTGTGGAGCCATTGAGAAACAGAGACTTCTAGGGGTGTAAAACAGACTGATAGCTGAAGTGCTAAAATTCTAAGTGCTTCTGCTATTGGTCTGCTTTGAGGTCCAGGACGCAGCAGTTAAAAATTGGTTGTCTAACACTGGTATCTTATACTGTAGAGTGTATCTGTACCAAGTAATTTGCACAGCTCTGTAAGAGGTGTGAACCATTTCATATATGGAACACAAAGCAGTTCCTACATCAATTAATTTGTACCTCTCCATACAAGGTTCAAAGTACTTGATTTATGAAACACACAGGAGTACAATGTTTTGTGTGTTAGTGTGTGTATGGGTTTGTGTGTGTCTGAGTGTGTGTGTGTGTGTGTGTGTGTGTGTGTGTGTGTGTGTGTGTGTGTGTGCGTGTGTGCGTGTGTGTGTGTGTGTGTGCGTGTGTGTGTGTGTGTGTGTGTGTGTGTGTGTGTGTGTGTGTGTGTGTGTGTGTGTGTGTGTGTGTGTGCATGTGAGAGGGAGAGAGAGAGAAATAGACTTTTTTTCAGAATGATTACTTGGCTTTTTTGGGCAACATTGATACATTTCTTGGCTCAACTCAGTCCTCATCTGCTCCAAACCATTTGATTGTGAGACCATTAGTGGTCTAGAGGAATGTTGGTTATAATGTATTTGTTTTTTTATGAGCTGTGACACCCTTGCAGTGGTCCAGCAAGAAATAAAACAATTGCGATCTGAACTCTGAGTATTCACTGCGTGGCTGATTTAGAGTATAAAACCACCTTCAGTGATCACTGTACACAAGCTACAGGAATTCACACTACCCACACCACTACAAGCCAATTAGTGTTTGCCAACCAATTAATATGTGGTGTTGATACCCCACTACTGTTAAACAATTAATATTAGACCCCCATGCACTCGTCCAGAAATCAAGGAGCCTCAATCCTCACCACTAACACCAAGTGAGGGGCTTCCACATAGGGAAGGATAACAAATACACACAATAAAGTACAAATTCCTTTAAGAGCATACAGAGATCACAGTCAGTCTGGGGCTGGTTTCTCCCTTTCTCTCCAGATCCCCAATAAGACTCCCCACTGGCACAGCTATAGGGTCCAGATCTCAGCCTAGTGGACAAACTAAAACCTCCAGCACCATCTCTGTTGCTTCATGTCCCTGCCCAAGTAGCTGACACACACACACACACACACACACACACACACACACACACACACACACACACACACACACACACACACACACTTTGAGATAAGAGTTATATACAACCACACAGATGCCCCTGGGGAAGGCTGGCACAGATCCTCCAGCTGTGCTCCCTTTCTGCCCAGTCTAAAAGGTAGTACCAGCTGCCACCACCCACTAATATTTATCAGCTACTAAAAAGGCCCTTAACAAAGGGCGTCCAATTATTACTGTACAAAATTATTACCCAAATGGTAAGTGTGACTGAACAGCAAAGCTTATTGGAGTGATGTGGACAGTATCAGTATATACATGTAATGTACTCTAAAGCTTAAATTATCTCTACACAAAACAGCCACATTTGAAAGGTTTAAAAATATTTAATAATAAATAATAAAAACACAAGACAATACTTCTTGCTACACAGTGCTAGTCAAGAGTTCAGAGATCACAGAAAAAATGCTTAAAATAATACAGTTGGAAAGTTCTGACATCAGTACAGAAATAAATTATCTAATCTTCCTATTTCCTAGCTATATCTAAGAGAAAACACAGTTCTAAAATAAACTTACATATAGAGCATAGGCAGTGCTGGTGAGCTGGATGTTCTCAAGACAAAAGCTAAATGATCTCTGATTCTATCTCCTTAAATTGATAACACAGTGCTGCTTTACATTACATCATTCTTAACAATCTTCTGGTTTTCCCAGACTAACAGAAACTCAGAGGTTAATAGCCCTTTTGATTGTGCAGTTGGTCAGAAAGCCAGAGCAATAAAAAAAAATATACATGTAAATTCTAGCCATTAACTCTAACCTCAAAGCTATAGGCAGAATGCCTTTATCTAGACATCTCATATCTGAGTTTTGACATCAGGCAATTACACAATGTTTGACTTATCAGCTTTCATACAGCAGAGTGCACTGTTGTTACATTTTTGAAGTTCAGCATTTAATAGCATTTTCTTCTATTTAAGAGAACAAGCCTGTGGTTTATATTAATATTTGCATATGACAGAATTATATACAAATTCTATCTAGCTAGGCTGGCAGCCTTCACATATCTTCATATAAGCCTTAGCTTGGTATATCACAGATCTGGAGAGGAAGCTTGTTGGCAGAGCATTATGGGTAAAAGTAGAGAGGATTATAGCCTGGAAAAGTTTCTGATGCAAAACTAACTAGAGTCCTGTACATATAGTCCTCTTGGTTGATGTATAGACTACTCAGACAGTTGTAGCATTATGGTAAGTACACTGTCAAGAGAAAAACATATGGTGTTGATTTTTGATGCAGTGACAACACTGCAATGCAAAATGCAATTATATATTCTGGACAAGGGCTGTATTCTATCACCTTGAGCAAAACTCATATATTCACCTTAATGGAAACCGAGTATAATGCTACTTGGCAGTCTGACACTTCTAATGAACCTGTAAGCTTACCAGGTGAACCTATCAATCCAAGGTTATATTACTGAATGCGTTGACATTTTCTGTTAAAATCTGTGGTCACCATGTCTGAATATTCACATGTAAATTGTAGCTAGGTTTTGCTTTTAGGTACAGTGGTTATACTAAACATCTTCATATTAAATATCTGAATGCAAAATCACAATTACTGATATATATATATATATATATATATATATATATATATATATATATATATATATATATATATGTGTGTGTGTATATATATGATTTTCCAATTAGTTTATTTGGTACATTAGAAGTCTAAATTGCAGTAGGTCCTACTTCACTCTTTGGGCTGCTTTGTATAAGCATAACCAAATGGTTCATAGGTAGGTACTAGGCTATCGGCCCAAGGGGCCTACATAAGCCTAGCCAACAAGGTTCCCTGGCTTATGCCACCCAAGAAAGTTATTTTCCTGTACCGCTGTCGAGCAGAGACACAGAAGTGATCCCCGAGGTGTATTTCCTATTTCCCATCCACTCATCAAGATTTTTCTTGAGGAATGCTAATGAAGAACTTTGCTTGACATAGATGGGTAGCCTGTTTCAGAGTATGGGAAGTCTCTGGGACAGGACTCTATCCCTCCAGCATGTCTTGTTTATTGTGGTGACAAGGTTTAGGTCCCTAGAGTGTGTAGCTCAGAGGGATTGGGATTTCTTTAGGTGTAGCATGTCCAACAGCTCTGGGTTTGACATAGCTTTATATGACAGGCAGAGATCACCTTGGAGTAAGCGATTTGCTATGGAGTAAAGCTGGAGTTTTTTGAGATATAGCAACTCTATAAAAGGACTACACAAAACTATAACCTACATCTGTAGGCAAAAATATGTATTACAAACCTACGTTTTAGTAAAAACAAAATGAAAACTCCAGCAAAACTAGAACTTCCACTGGGTGACCTCCCAAACCTCTTGTATCAGAGGCACATAGGATATATGCAAATGACCATTATGAACATCAGGTGATTCAGCTAATTGGTGATTCTGAACGCCCATGATGTCTTTCATCATTTTAATGGACAATTTCAGGCCAGTAAAGCCAACTACCACTAACTGAGAATATGCATAGTTCAGCCTTGTTATGACCTCATCAGCACAGAACAAGCAGAGTGCTTGGCTAAGTATATGAAACACAGGGATGTTATAACCAGCTGATGTCTATTATCATTAAGGTCACTGCAAAAATATCCCAAACAACAATCTAAAACAATAAGTGAGAAGGTCACTGAAAAACCAATAAGTAAAAACAAAATAAAAACACCAGCAAAAGTAGAACTTCCACTGAGTAACCTCCCAAACCTCTTGTATCAGAGGCACATGGGATATATGCATGAACATCAGGTGTTTCAGCTAATTGGTGATTCTGAAAGCCCATGACTTATTTTGTCATTTTAATGGACAATTTATGGGCAATAAAGCCAAACCACACTAGTTGTAAAATGCATATTTCGGCCTTGTTATGACTTCATCAGCACAAGCAGAGTGTTTGACTACGCATAAACAACACAGGGCTGTTAGACCCAGCTGATGTCCATTATCATTTGGGTCACTACAAAAATATCCCATATAACAAACTAAAACAATAAGTGAGAAGATCATTGAAAAAAACAATCAGTAAATACAAAATGAAAACTCCAACAAAGCTAGAACTTCCACTGACTGACCTCCAAAACCTGTTGTATCAGAGGTATATGGGATATATGCAAATGATCCTTATGAACACCAGCTGTTTCAGCTAATTGGTGATGAATGTCCATGACTTGTTTCATCGTTTTAATGGACAATTTCAGACCAATAAAGCCAAGCCCCACTAGCTGTGGATATGCATAGTTTGGCCTTCATTATGACCTCATCAGCACAACACAAGCAGAGTATTTGATTAAGCATAAGAAACACAGGGCTGTTATACCAAGCTGATTTCCATTATCATTAGGGATGTCCATTATCATTAGGGTCACTGCAAAAATATCCCAAACAACAAACTAAAATAATAAGTGAGAAGGTCACTGAAAAACCAATCAGTTCAAACAAAATGAAAACTCCAGCAAAGCTAGAACTTCTACTGAGGGACCTCCCAAACCTCTTGTATCAGAGGCCCATGGGATATATGCAACTGACTAATCAGGTGTTTCAGCTAATTGGCGATTCTAAATGCCAAAGCTCCACTAGCTGCGGATATGCATATTTCGGCCTTGTTATGACCTCGTCAGCACAAGCAGAGTGTTTGACGAAGCATAAGAAACACAGGGCTATTATACCCAGCTGATGTCCATCATTAGGGTCACTGCAAAAATATCCCATACAACAAACTAAAACAATAAGTCAGAAAGTCACTGAAAAACTAATCAGTAAAAACAAAATGAAAACTCCAGCAAAGCTACAACTTCCACTGAGTGACCTCCCAAACCTCTTGTATGAGAGGCACATTGGATATATGCAAATGACCATTATGAACATCAAGTGTTTCAGCTAGTTGGCGATTCTGAATGCCCATGACTTGTTTCATCATTTTAATGGAATATTTCAGGCCAATAGAGAAAAGACTCACTAGCTCGGGATATGCATATTTTGGCCTCGTTATGACCTCGTCAGCACAGCACAAGCAGAGTATTTGACTAAATATAAGAAACACAGGTTTGTTTTACCCAGCTGAGGTCCATTATCATTAGGGTGACTGCAAAAATAGCCCAACAGCAAACTAAAACAATAAGTGATAAGGTCACTGAAAAAACAATCAGGAAAAACAAAATGAAAACTCCAGCAAAGCTAAAACTTACACAGAGTGACCTCATAAACTGCTTGTATCAGAAGCACATGGGATATATGCAAATGACCCTTATGAACACTAGGTGTTTTAGCTAATTGGCAATTCTGAATGCCCCTGACTTCATCACTTTAATAGACAATTTCAGTCCAATAAAGCCAAGCCCCACTAGCTGTGGGTATACATATTTCAGCCTTCTGATGACCTCATCAGCACAGCAAAATCAGAGAATTTGAGTAAACATAAGAAACACAGGGCTGTTATACCCAGCTGATTTCCATTATCATTAGGGTCACTCACTGCAGAAATATCCCAAACAACAAACTTAAAACAATAAGTGAGATGTTCACTGAAAAACCAATCAGTAAAAACAAAATGAAAACTCCAGCAAAGCAAGAACTTCCACTGACTGACCTTCCAAACCTCTTGTATCAATGTATCAAAGGCACATGGGATATATGCAAATGACCCTAATGAACATCCAGTATTTCAGCTAACTGGCGATTCTGAACGCCCATGACTTTTTTATCATTTTAATGTACAATTTCAGGCCAGTAAAGCCAAGCCCCACTAACTGTGGATATGCATATTTCGGCCTTGTTAGAACCTCATCAGCACAGCACAAGCTGAGTGTCTGACTAAACATAAGAAACACAGGGCTGTTATACCCAGCTGATGTCCATTATAATTAGGTCACTGCAAAAAGATCACAAACAGCAAACTAAAACAATAAGTGAGAAGGTCACTGAAAAACCAATTAGTTATAACAAAATGAAAACTCCAGCAAAGCTAGAACTTTCACTGAGTGACCTGCCACTAAAACCAATTAGTTATAACAAAATGAAAACTCCAGCAAAGCTAGAACTTTCACTGAGTGACCTCCCAAACCTCTTGTATCAGAGAAACATGGGATATATACAAATGACCCATCAGGTGATTCTGAATGACCAAGACTTCTTTCGCTTTAATGGAAAATTTCCGGCCAATAAAACCATGCCCCACTAACTGTAGAAATGCACAGTTCAGCTTTGTTATGACTTCATTAGCACAGCACAAGCAGAGTAAGTGACTAAGCATAAGAAACACAGGGCTGTTATAACTAGCTGATGTCCATTATCATTAGGGTCACTGCAAAAGTATCCTAAAAAAAAAAAAAAAAAAAAACTAAAACAATAAGTGAGAAGGTCAAGGAAAACCAGTCAGTAAAAACAAAATTAAAACTTGAACAAAGCTAGAACTTCCACAGAGTGACTTCCAAAGCCTCTTGTACCAGAGGCACATGGTATATATGCAAATGACCCTTATGAACATGCTTATTGGTGATTCTGAATTGCCATGACTTGTTTTGTCATTTTAATGGACAATTTAAGGTAAATAAAGCCAAACCCCACTAAATGTAAATGCATATCTCTGCCTTCTTATGACCTTGTTAGCACAGCACATAAAGAGTGTTTGACTAAGCATAAGAAACACAGTGCTGTTATACCTAGCTGATGTCTATTATAATTAGGGTCACTGCAAAAATATCCCAAAAAAACAAACTAAAACAATAAGTGAGAAGGTCACTGAAAAACCAATCAGTAAAAACAAAATGAAAACTCCAGCAAAGCTAGAACACTGACTGACCTCCCAAACCTCTTATATCAAAGGTACATGGGATATATGCAAATAGCCCTTATGAAAATAAGGTACTTCAGCTTAGTGGTGATTCTGAATGTCCATGGCTTGCTTCATTATTTTAATGAATAATTTCAGGCCAATAAAGCCAAGCCCAACTAACAGTGGACATGCATATTTTGGCCTTGTTATGACTTGGTTAGTACAAGCAGAGTATTTGACTAAGCATAAGAAACACAGGGTTGCTATACCCAGCTGATGTCCATTATCATTAGGGTCACTGCAAAAATATCCCAACAAGCAACTAAAACAATAAGTGAGAAGGTCACTGAAAAAACAACCAGGAAAAGCAAAATGAAAACTCCAGCAAAGCTGAAACTTCCACTAGGTGACCACACAAACCTCTTGTATCAGAGGCACATGGGATATATGCAAATGACCCTTATGAACATCAGGTGGTTCAGCTAATTGTGAGTATGCATATTTCAGCCTTCTTATGACTTTGTCAGCACAGCACAAGAAGAGTATTTGACTAAGCATAAGAAACACAGCAATGTTATACCCAGCTGATGTCCATTATCATTTGAGTCACTGCAAAAATATCCCAAAAAAACAAACTAACACAATAAGTGAGAAGGTCACAGAAAAACCAATCAGTAAAAGCAAAATGAAAACTCCAGCAAAGCTAGAACCTTCACTGAATGACCTCCCAAACCTCTTGTACCAGAGGCACATGGGATATATATACAAATGACTCTTAGGAAAATCTAGTGTTTCAACTAATTGGCAATTCTGAACGCCCATGACTTGCTTCACTTAGGCCAAAAATACCAAATCCCATTAACTGGGGGCATGTATAACTTAACCATACTACAACATCACCAGCACAACACAAGCAAAGCATTTGACCAAACATGAGATACAGGACTGTTATACCCAGCTGATGTCCATCATCATTAGGGTCACTGCAAAAATATCCCAAACAACAAATTTAAAACAATAAGTGAGAAGGTCACTGAAAAAACAATCAGTAAAAACAAAATGAAAACTCCAGCAAAGCTAGAACTTCCACTGAGAGATCTCCCAAACCTCTTGTATCAGAGGCACATGGGAGATATGCAAATGACCCTTGTGAACATCAGGTGTTTCCGCTAATTGGTGATTCTGAATGCCCATGACTTGTTTCATCATTTTAATAGACATTTTTTGGACAAAAAAGCAAAGCCTTACTAGCTGTGGATAGGCATATTTTGTCTGTGAGCACTGCACAAAGTGTTAGACTAAGCGCAAGAAATACAGTGCTGTTACACCCAGCTGATGCCTATTATCATTAGGGTCACTGCAAAAAATATCCCAAACAACAAACAAAAACAATAAGTGAGAAATTCACTGAAAAAAAACAATCAGTAAAAACAAAATTCCAGCAAAGCTAGAACTTCCACTGAGGGACCTCCCAAACCTCTTGCATCAGAAGCACATTGGATATATGCAAATGAACCTTATGGATATCAGGTGTTTTAGCTAGTTAGCAATTCTGAACGCCCCTGACTTACTTTGTTGTTTAATAGACAATTTCAAAACAATAAACTCAAAACACAATAGCTATAGATATGCACATTTTGACCTTGTTAAGACCTCTTCAGCACAGCACAAGCAAAGTGCTTGAATGAACATAAGAAACACAGGGCTGTTATACACAGCTGATGTCCGTTATCATTAAGGTCACTGCCAAAATATCCTAAACAAACTAAAACAATAAGTGAGAATATCATTGAAAAATCAATCAGTAAAAACAAAATGAAAAGTCCAGCAAAACTAGAACTTCCACTGAGTGACCTCCCAAACCTCTTTTATCAGAGGCACATGGGATATATGCAAATGACTCTTATGAATATCAGGTGTTTCAGCTAACTGGCAATTCTAAATGCGCAGGACTTGCTTTTTCATTTTAATGGACAAATTAAGGCCAATAAAGCCAAACCTCACTAGCTATAAATATGCATATTTTGGCCTTGTTACGACCTCATCAGCACAGCACAACCAGAGTGTTTGACTAAGCATAAGTAACACAGGGCTGTTATATCCAGTTGATGTCCATCATTATTACGTTCACTGCAAAAATATCCCAAATAACAAACTAAAACAATAAGTGAGAAGGTCACTGAAAAAACAATCAGTTAAAACAAAATGAAAACTCCAGCAAAGATAGAACTTCCACTGAGTGACCTCCCAAACCACATGTATCAGAGGCACATGGGATATATGCAATAGACCCTTATGAATATCAGGTGTTTCAACTAATTGGCGATTCTGAATACCTATGACTTGTTTCATCATCTTAATGGACAATTTTAGGCCAATAAAACCAAGCCTAACGTTAGCTATACATATTTCTGCCTTGTTATAATCTCATCAACACAGCACAAGCAGAATGCTAACTAAGCATAAGAAACACAGGGCTGTTATACCCAGCTGATGTCCATTATCATTAGGGTCACTGCAAAAATATCCCAAACAACAAACTAAAACAATAAGTGAGAAGGTCACTGAAAAACCAATCAGTAAAATCAAAATGAAAACTCCAGCAAAGCTAAAACTTCCACTGAGTGACCTCCCAAACCTCTTGTATCAGAGGCACATGAGATATATGCAAATGACCCTTACGAACATCAGGTGTTTCAGATAATTGGTAATTCGGAATGCCCCTGACTTGTTTTATCTGTTTTAATGGATAATATCAGACCAATAAAGCCAAGCCCCACTAGCTGTGGATATGCATATTTGAGCTTTGTTATGACCTTGTCAGCACAGCACAAACAGAGAGTTCAGCTATGCATAAGAAACACAGGGCTGTTATACCAAGCTGATGTCCATTATCATGAGGGTCACTGCAAAAATGCCCCAAACAACAAATTAAAACAATAAGTGAGAAGGTCACTGAAAAATCAACCAGTAAAAAGAAAAATGAAAACTCCAGCAAAGCTAGAACTTCCACTGAGTGACCTCCCAAACCTCTTGTATCAGAGGCGCATGCCTCTGATACAAGAGGCTTGGGAGGTCACACAGTGGAAGTTTGGGAGTTTTGGGAGGTCACTCAGTGGAAGTTCTAGGTTTGCTGTAGTTTTCATTTTGTTTTTACTGATTGTTTTTTTCAGTGATCTTTTCACTTATTGTTTAAGTTTGTTGTTTAGGATATTTTTGCAGTGACCCTAATGATAATGGACATCAGCTGGGTATAACAACCCTGTGTTTCTTATGCTTAGTTACTCTGCTTGTACTGTGCTGACGAGGTTATAACAAGGCTGAAATATGCATATTCACAGCTAGTGGGGCTTGGCTTTATTAGCCAGAAATTGTCCATTAAAATGACAAAACAAGTCATGGGCATTCAGATTTGCCAATTAGCTGAAACACCTGATGTTTATAAGGGTAATTTGCATATATCCCATATGCCTCTGATAGAAGAGGCTTGGGAGGTCATTCAAAGGAAGTTCTTGCTTTGCTGGAGGTTTCATTTTGTTTTTACTGATTTTTTTTCAGTGACCTTCTCACTTATTGTTTTAGTTTGTTGTTTGGAATATTTTTGCAGTGACCTTAATGATAATGGACATCAGCCTGGTATAACAGCCCTGTGTTTCTTATGCGTAGTTAAGCACTTTGCTTGTGCTGTTGAGGTTATAACAAGTTCAAATTATGTATATCTGTGGCTAGTGGGGCTTGACTTTATTGGCCTGGAGTTGTTTATTAAAATGATGAAACAAGTCATGGACATTCAGAATCACCAATTAGCTTAAACACTTGATTTTCATAAGGGTCATTTGCATATATCCCATGTGCCTCTGAAGTAAGAGATTTGGAAGGTCACTCAGTGGAAGTTCTAGCTTTCCTGGAGTTTTCATTTTGTTTTTACTGATTGGTTCAATCAATCAGTATAACTGACCATTACTGCATGAGGCTCACCAAGTGATAACTAAGCCAAACTGTATTTTTACTCTAAATGTATTGCCAAAAAGTATATCATCTTAAGTGATTTTATCATTAATGCAATAGGTACCAAAAAAAATCAGGTCAACAAAATTTTACATACCTAGAGTCTTTTAAAACAATCTCCTATCAGACCAAATATATACAAACAGGTGATCATTCTGCACTGGATTGCCTACTAATATAGATGAAACATGGACATGTACAAATGCCTATACAACATAATTCTGTTAGTAATCACTGCCTTGTTGTTGCATGTTTCTGCTCCTTCAAGATCAAAAATTGACTTCAGTAATAATTACTGCTAGCTCATTTTCCTAGTACAAACTACCTAGCTTTAATAATCATCTTATTAGCACCAACTGATTTCTACTATATTCTGAAACAGAACCCTATCTTGCTCTTTCATACTTTATTACTTAACTAGCAAACATTCAAAGTATCTTATTTCTTCAAACAGAGAGAAGAGTCAGAGCACAGAAATGCTCCTGGCTAGCCAATAGTATTAGGCAAAAAATCAAGCAGAGGGACATTGCTTGGTATGCTGGGAGAATACATCCCAGTAACAACAACCTACACCAAATATTCTTAAAACACTGAAAATCAACCAGAATAGAAACAAATAGTACTAAAACAGTGTAAGACATTAAAACAAAGAAAACTTATTTATCTCAGCCTAAACTATTTTATCAAGAGGTTAAACTCTAACAAATCACGTTACTGACTCTCTTCATACCTCCTTCAACATTTCACTCAATAGTAATAACAATTTTGCTAAGAAATGCAAGGACTTCCTCTACTGTAAGAGACATTACAAATACCTTACTCAATGCATAGTGCAACTCCCAGTTCTATATGGGTAACAAACTTATATTCTCAAGTTTCTTATACCACCTCCTTTCATTTTACTTCATTTTACTTCATTTTACTTCCATCTCAAACACATTAAATAATTTCTCCAAAAACTAAATTATTTTGTAGCCAAATTAAGTAAATTATATCCAAGCTTCCATAGATTGTCAGCTGAAAAAAATCTAAAACTACTCATCTACATCACAGCTGATGTCATACCTGGTGCATTCAAACATTCCATTGTCTTCCCCTACCCAAAGTTTTCTCTCCCATAGACCTTAAGTACCACATCAAAGCTAGCCACTCAGTGGTATAAATATTAGCTCTAACTGATTTGGTCATATTAACTAATGTTGATGTGACACCCTGACCATATGTAAAAAATGTAACGCAGAGTATTGATGGTGTCAAAGATGACTACAAGCCTATTTCTAATCTTTGCCCAACCACAAAAATGTATGCAAAATTCATACACAACTACTAAGATGTATAAATAACTATGGCCTATCATTTTAATTTCTCCAAGTCTTTTGGGTTTCTAATACCATGAGGTAAATGGAACCCATTAATTAGTACTGGCTTAGTATTTGACATTAGTCAACAGTGTTCTTCTCATTTCCTGTAGCATCCACAGAATTGCCTCCTTCTGTAATATTTACATAGCATGTATTGGTAGCATATCTAGGTAGAACTTTTTGGGACCAGTCAATCACCCAAAACTTAAGCTTAGAACAGGAAGAGCAAATTGATTTATAGCATTAACTTTATTCCTAGATGTCAAGGGAATTTTCAATATTAGTTTTAATCCTCTGAAATATTCCTTACTGAGCTTTATTCTCATTTATTCAAGTTTTAATGTCAACCCTTCATCCATCCAACCATCCATCCATCCATCCATCCATCCATCCATCCATCCATCCATCCTCAACCCCTTTTTCCTAAATATTCATATACTCCCTCCTGTTCATGTTCCTTTATATCACATTCCTGTCCCAGGTTGATATTTTCTTGGTGCTGTAGCTTTCCTGTTTTAAATGTTTCTTTTGCAAGATATATCTATATCTATTTCTATATCTATATTTATATCTATATCTGGTTTACTATAATTTTATTGAAGTGTGCTCAGTTGAATGATCATATCATCGACTCATATCCATGAAAAGTCACATTGCTGAATTCTGATATAGCCAAAATACATTCTGAATTCAACCTAGGAACAAGCGTTAACATGGGTTAAGATAGAGGCGAGATTTGTACTTCGGACATATCAGAGTTCGACATTTTCAGTGTTAGAGCTTTAGACTTCATGCAAAGTGGATTCAGCTGAGTCAACTTCAGTAAATGATAGTAAACCTCAATATCAATATCTATATCTGTATCTAACATCACCTTTACAAGAAAGAGTTGTCTAATTTTTATTTAAAGTTCAATTATTTCCCTATGTGATCAGTGACATGTTTGTAGAAATTAATTTAGCACAATAACAGTGCTAATGACTGTCACTGATACCAGCTGCACAAATATAAATGATGGACTTATCTCAGCAGTGTCTTCATTGATATGCCAAGGGCCCTTGAGGATGTAAATCATAACCTCCTCCTTCAAAAATTGTACAGGCTAAAATTTAGAGATAACAGAATTGTGAGGTTCCAAAACTACCCAAAGGAAAAACATCTTTCAAATTTTTGCCAGTAACTCATTCTCTGATAATGGTATATTCAGCACCATTGTATCTCAGGAATCTGTATTAGGCCCATTATGTTTCTTACTATTTATCGCCAACATTGCAAAAGACTTTCCAGACCTTAATCTTGTAATGTTTACTGATGATATTTTTATGAGTGACTCCAGTAAAACTCTTTACAGTCTTCAAAGTAGACTTCAGCTATCTGGCTTCTCAGAAATTATCTAATCAGCTCCATAATAATAAACTCTTGTTAAACTCAAACAAAACCAATGATGTGATTTTCTTGTTTCCCCACTGAAACCTGCCATATGTCTACCATTCATTATAAAATACTTTAAAGGAAAGCCCATCCCAGATACCACAGAACAAATGTACCCTGGCCTCATATCGGGTCCCTCTATAAATTTCTGACTTGATACTGATAACATTTCCACTGAACTCTCATAACTGAAACTTTGCTATAAGTTTTCTCACTTACTTTTACCTACTTTCACTTACTGCATGTGGAGTTATAAGAAATGAATGTCATAAATTCCAAAACCTGAATATGGCTTACCACTGCTGTGCCTGCACTCACCCCGTAGCAGACATAAATTACAAATTGCGGAAGACAAAATATATAGGTTTGTTCTTCTGGCAGATTTGAACATGCATCATTGTAACCCTTTAAAGCATTTCAACTGGTTATCAATTGCAAATAGGGCTGTGCTGCTCCTTGGTACCTTGATGTTCAAAAGTCTTCACCTTGGTTACTGTCCCCTCTAAAATAAATTAAAAAAAATCCTTCTTACTAATGAACAGAGCTACTCTTTAAGAAATGGCCTGTATAATCTGTATGACTTTCCTATCTCAGCCCAACCTAAATTCAGAAACACCGTAGGAGGGGAAAAAACTTTTCTAATTAGGTCATGCTCCTCAAAAATCATTTTTCCAATGATGTGAAAAACAATTAAGCATTGCAATTATTGAAGTAACCTCTAAATCAACAAATACATAAGTGGACTAAAAAACCTGCTTTAATGATGTGAGCTAGAACATTTCTATTAAAATAATTTGAAATTCCTTTGTATTAGAAACTTCAGACTTAAAGCCAATGCATGCAAACCGCAAATCAATAAGTGTATATAAATATGTATATCTGTACTTTTTATTTTTTTATTTTTATGCTTTTTACTTAAAATGAATGGAATTTTGAGTATTACCTGTAGAGTGAAGTATTACCTTTGTGTATGTCTATGTACTACCAATATGTCGTATCACCTATGTACTGTAATATATATACCATTACATATTTTTCACCAGCATTTTGTACTGTTATTTTGCACCTGACTTGTGATTGAAAAGGAGGGTCAGGAGACCACTTGCAGTACATACACATGCACGTAAATAAATAAATAAAGACATACATACATACATACATACATACATACATACATACATACATACATGCATACATAAACTTGACTGTGAATTAATATAACTTCTGCTTACAGGATATAACATATTCTCTGCCTAGAAGCATGCTTAATATGCATGTGTAAGCCTGCACAGTGCTGAGGTATGATGGGTTCACTAACAACCTCCAGTGCTGTTTTATACTGATATCATATCAAATTTTCTCAGTCTGAATGCAACAGTCAACAACTGTATCTTTACCAGAGTCACCCAAACAGGACATCTACCATTTGTTCTCAAACATACTAGGGTACCATTATCATAATACAGAGAGATATCAGTATGTTGGCTGTTACCTCAGAATGGGTCATCACACATAAACAGGTGTAGTGTGTTAGTTACTTGTTCATGACACTGCCATTGTGTGTGTGTGTGTGTGTGTGTGTGTGTGTGTGTGTGTGTGTGTGTGTGTGTGTGTGTGTGTGTGTGTGTGTGTTTGTGTGTGTGTGTTGTGATGACAAAAAAATTCCAAGTCTGAAATTCTCCTTGCCTTTCTGGGTTTGATTTTGCTAAGATGTCCTATGCAGCTGTGGTGGCAGCACCTGGTATGCTATCTTCATCTAACCCTTTTAGTGGGAATAGAATGGCATGTAGAAATAAGACTTTGGAGGACTGGCTACATTAGCCAGTATCATTAGCAGATGGCTCACACAAAATAGTGACTGATGAACATGGTTACCTCTCTTTGAGAGACAAAGTTGGGCAATTTGAAAAATTACTATTTCACTATAGGAGCCTCCAGCTTCACAAAATATTTCTGCATGATTGTATAAAAGGACACAGAGAGTCAAAAGGGTTAAGATTGTGAAAGTAAACAAACAAATTTGTTGATGGTTCACTGTTACATGGAGAATTATTTTGTTTGACAAGATGGGTTTAAAATTTATGGAACTTATCTTTAGGGATAACAAAAGGATTTGATCTAAGTTTAAAAGTATTATTACTGAATTACATGATGAAATTGTTTCAGATTTACTGTTTTCAAAGTATGAGGTACAGTACGATTAAATATTTAATGAGGTGCATAAAAAATGTGATTTAATTAAGAAAACATAGAACAAAAAATTATTGAGATATAAATTGGCCTATGAAAAGAAAGAAGTATAACCCCCTCATAAAAATAAAGCACTGAATAGGGATTTCATATATCAAAAGGTAATGATGACTTAGATGGTGTTGATGAATAAAGTGGAGAATTACTTAACAATTTACAAGGGAATGAACATGACCAATCATTTTTGGACCCTCTTCATCCTGATCCCCTTTTCAACCCCAGGAGGTCTTTAGGACTACAGGGGGAAAAACCATGATGATGGAATTTCAGGAGAACAATTACTATCGGCACAACAATATATCCTCAGGGGGTGGCAGGGCTGGTAGAAATACAAGGGGAAATGGAGGGGAGGGAGTGGAAACTGGAAAGTAGATATTGAATATAACATATGATACAGATGTTTTTAAGATATATTATAATGATGTCCTCATTTCCAAGGAACTGGTTAACATTTTATGAAAAGAGTTACATTTGTACTGGCAAAAAATTTTATTTGGTGGAGAAATTAAGTTATATGTGAGAAAACTCAGTTTACATATGATTGAGGGGAATAATGATCCTACCCAATCTACCTTATATAAGAAAAGCATGTTTAACCCACCACTACATACATTGTTACAAGTTTTTGAGAAACATGACTTATGAAGGTTAAATTTACAAGAATCTTGTTAATGATATAATAACTTATCCAAGCAGGAACATGTGTTATTAAGTTCACTAGCATGCGATTCAAATATTAGAATTATGAAACCTCATCAAGAGGGAGGGGTAGTCAGAATAAACACTACTGACTATGTCTAAGATGTATAAATATCTTCATAGTAATGATTTTTTGTAACTGCAACATAGAACAAAATAAATTTGCCTATCATTAAACTGATATTTGGTTGAAGGATATTAATATTGACTGTTGCTTTACAAGAAATATTATGATGTTTTTGATGGGCAATAATCCATTTATCCCTGCCATTTTTGGTATTCCCAAGATCCATAAAAATTATATTGACCCTATCCTAAGGCCTATTGTTTCTCCTATATGTTCAAAGACAGAACCTTTAGCCAAATGACAATAAATGAAAGAGTTTTTTTTAATGACAAGACACATATTTTAAAGGATTTGTGGCACTGCCTTATGGTATTAGCTAAGATGGATTGTTTAGCATAAATACTTTTTGTCACCACTGATGTTAAGGATCTATTTTTGGACATAGTTCTGAGTGGCTTAAAAAAATTCTATGAGACCCTAGTCTACCATGACACCATGATATTAATACTGTAGTATATTTTATAGAAATGGTTTTGGTGAATTATTTTGTAATTTTTTGATAATTGATATTTTAAACAGGTCAGGGGCTTAGCCTTGGGAGCAGCTTCTGCTATGGTATTTGCTAACATTGTACTATAGTTTTGGGAGTGGCAACGTGTGATGAAGTCTCAGTTCTGGAGTAATATACTTTAATATTTAAGATACTTGCATATTTTATTAATCTTTTGGGAAGGAGATTTGGTACAACTACAGGATTTTATTGTTGATCAAACTAGTATTAATTATTTGCCTATTACCATTTTATAGGAACATTAGTGAAGGAAAATAAGAACTGACTATACACCACAAACCTTCTTATTCTAATTTTCTGCCTGCATTTTACTAACTCTCATCCATTTTGGCAGAAGAAGAATGTGGTGAAGGACCAGTTTGTCGGGCTCTCCAGATTAGCTTCAGAGGATCATGTTTTTATTGAGAAGAAGATAAGTTAACTAGGATGTCTTTGGAAAGAGATTATGAAGTGAGGATAAACTTGTGAAATTAAGAATTTCATTTTTAGTGGAAGATCTGAAAACTTCACTCCTATTTTACATAACATTAACACCTCGGTGGAACAGACCTGTCATACAATCTTTACAGCATTTGATCAACATATGGTATTGACCTATACAAGTTGTAGTGAAGAAGTTAGAAAGATTCCACAGGTCTTATGGATAAAACATTTGAACCATTAAAGTTTGTGTTTAAAAGGACAGTAATGTAAACACTTAGGAGAAAATTCAGCTCCTATTTGCAATGGTTATGGTAAGAGTAAATGTGAAGCGTGTTCAGAGTGTAGATTTATATACAAAGGACTTAATGCTGTGGTGAAGTCATAATCATGGACTATTGATAATAACACAAGGTGTAATTGTAAGACAAGTGGAGTGGTCGATATTGAATTATGTACAGCATGTAATGGTTTTTATACTGGGAAAACAGAAAGGCAGCTTAAGATCAGAATTTATGAGCACCATTATGCAATAAAAAATAAAGATATCATCAATGCCTTATATTATTATTATTTCACTGAGTGTAAGAATTTAAAAATAAAAAGATTATGTTTTGTGTTGGAAAAGGTACCACTGCCACCTAGATGTGGTTTCTGGCATGCCAATATTGAGTTTTAGGAATTATATTGGCAGATTAAATTAAATGCAATGCACCCTCCAGGTTTAAAGGATAGGGTGAATTTGGGTTTATATCATAAGATCGAAAGAGTAAAACATTGAATAGCATAACATCGAACTGCTAATCTCAAAAGCCGATAATTTTGAAAGCTGAAAACTTCAAAAACAGAAACCCCGGACTCTCATAGTTGGCCTTCCTAAACACACACCCTGACGTCACTATGAAATGCTCCATATACATAACGTATACTACAAACTACTGTTTTATAGCAGCAGAACCACTAAAATTGTATTATTATACAAAAACTGATACACATATTACCCTATGTTCTCATTAAACACCATAACAACATTAGTGTGTATTGTAATTACACACTATAAAAGTACACACTATAAAAGTAAGCCTTCCACGTCCACTCCCTGTGCGCTTAACTGTGGCTGAATAGTAACATGGCTGCCTAATCAACTACTCCCATAGTACTAGGGACAAGATATGACTCTGTAATGTCTCAGGAGAAGTCAGAACCCTAACCCTAACCCTAAACTTAACCGTAAACCGAAACCTAATCCTAACCCTAAACCTAACCCTAAACCTAGCCCTAAACCTAATGTCCGACCGTTGCTATTCAGTGGTTCCATTTGTGATGTGGCCGACCATTGCTATTCAGGGGTTCCATTTTCAATGTATTCAGCTTTTGATGTCTTCAGCTTTCGAGATTAGCAGTTCGATGTTCTACTATTCAATGTTTTACTCTTTCGATCTTATGATATAAACCCGGTGAGTTTTAATGGACTAATATACCTTACAGAAATTAAATTTTAATGGTGTGATTTTTTTTTTTTATTTATTATAATATGTTAGAGATTACCATTTTTATAAGTCGTACTAAGTCTATATGCATTTATTTTATAATGAATACGGGGTCTACATTAGGTCAATTGCCAGCACCTCATACACTTGTTATAATTTTTATTACCTTATATGGCCAGTTTTACCATTTTCATATTATTGATTTGATTTTATTCATTTTGCCAGTATTATCTGAATTTGTAACATCTCTCTCAGGTTTTTTGAGATGTGTTTAATAACGATTGCTTTTGTTTATATATTCAGCTTAATATATAGCAAAACACATTTATATCTATATTTAGAACAGCGGCATGTATAGATTTTTTGGCACAATATTCATTTGGATCAATTTATAGCAGCTACTTTTTAGTTGCTTTAAATGGAATCATGAGATAATTTAATAGCATTAATGAATATTCATGTGCTTTAGTATTCTTTTATTTTCATTGGATATCTTTGGTCACATGATTTCTTGAGACAATTTTAAAATGAAAGTCTTCACAGTCAGTTATTTTTTTGCCTGAAGGAATCATGACATTGTATGAGGACAAATTCACTTAGTACATAAATTCCTGGGAGTGACATTTCCTCATGCTGTTTTTTTTCTATATTTTGTTTTATTTTCACCAGTTTGGTTGGCTCTGGTTGTACAATTTTGTTCTGTATGATACTGCAGGGATCCTATACATCATTCTGTTAATCTCCATTACCTCTCTACTGTGACTCTTTTACATGGTACCTACACAACCATTCCTTTACTGGGGTCTACCTACTTCTGATAATAGTGAGACATAGTTCTGTGTGATGTGCAAATATACTAAGATATGCTGCTCCCATTAAGTTCTGGTTTTAAGGTATCAATTGGACATGGAGGCTTTACAGCATTACTTGCTTTTTGTGTCCCAGACATATTCATTCTTATCTTCATCAGTGACATTGCTGCTAGTGGCCTCCAGGAAAAAAATTGTTGTATGTTTTTATACAGTATCTATATGTTCATTTTATTTTATTTATATTGGTTTTCTAGGGTAGAGCTCTGATCTGCATGGAGCAGACTGCATTACATGGTGTTCTTTGTGATAAGCCATAGCTTTATCTCATTCACAGTTTGATTCACTGCTATGTGTATCTGTGACTATATGCACCATATTTGTGAATTGCATGTCTCCACACTTGTATACCACTATTCTTCCTTTACTGCATATGCCACCATTTCTAAATCCAGTTGTTGTTCTCTTAATGTATTATGTTATATGCAAGAATATAGAAAATAGACTACAGAAAACTCCAAAGAAAAATGCTAGTAGAAAAATGTTTTCCTTTCTGGGTACAAACCACTTTTTTGAACCATTTTACTGGTCTCTACCTAATAATAACAATAATAATTTCCATTTGTTAGCTTGGGAGGCCCACTGAACATACAGTCCTTTTTCAGGGATAACCCAGGAGCAATGTCTGGTTAAGTCACTTAATCAAGGTCACACAATTGGCAAATGAGGACTGAGGAAATCAAACCCTGTGCTATGAAAATTACAACTCACACTCTTAACCATCACCTTAATAAGACAGATTTGTGTTGATTTTTATTTAAAGTTCAGTTTAAATATATATATATATATATATATATATATATATATATATATATATATATATATATATATATCGAGATTGCATTACAGTGGAGTGAGCGGCAAAGTTCCCATTCCGCACTGTACGGCAATCCCCATTCACTACGTTCGAGATTCCACAATCTCGAGATTCTGGTCCTTGGGATTCAGAATTTCGGGACTGCAGAATTTCAGTACTCCATAGTGATCCCATATATATAATTATTCCAAACATTGTAAACTACTGACATTGCCTTTATAAGACATATTTGTCTAGGTTATTATATAAAGTTCATTTATTGTCCTTGATTGCAATTTTAGCAGTTGTAGCTCAGTAGCAGGCCTAGGTTCCTGCTAGTCTAGTTAGGAAGGGAAGCACTGAGATATTCCTTTTTCTCTTGTGAGGATGATTTTGTCCACAATAATAAGTGGCTGATAGGAATGGTTGTAGGCAAGAAATGTATTATAGGGGAAGCCAGAGTAGAAATGTATAATGATGCACTTTTTAGGTGACATTAACTAAAAATATAAGGGTTGGGGCTTCTTCAGATGCATCCCTGATATGACTACATGTGGCCACTCTAGCTATGCAGTAGTGCTTTCCTTATATCCTGGAGAATGGCTCCTGAGCAAACGCAGGACTCATACTGACGTGCAGTAGAGCCATATTCCTAGAAAGTAGAATTCCTTGTCCTCTGGTGCACACTATGGATTTGTCCTACATTTCGTAGATAACAAATCAGTTGGGTGCTTACTGCCAGATCATAAATGGTCGGACTTCCTTTTCCTGGTAGCTACACTCTTAGATAGTGGGACTCCTGTATGAGACTGCTGTGCACTACTTTTGGGAGTTTGTCTATTCCCAACAGTGGTACAACCATTGAGTTGGTATGCATATGTTTAGAGACCTACAAAGAAAGTGCAAGAGGGAAAGCTTTTCTTGATCTGTACAGAAAGGTACAGGTAAGTTGTTACTTGTTCATCTGTGACTGATGAGTATTTCTGCAAGTTATGTCTGTGTAGTTCATAGCTGAAGCATACTGAGGTTTGTCTGTTGATATATGGCTTTCTAAATAGCATAACAGTGCCAGGTAGTGGTGTTGGGGGTTGCAGGCCTTGATTGAACTGTGGAGGAGTTGTTGCATTAGCATAAAGCATGTTAAACTTTAAAAATTTTAAAGAAATTACTTATGTTTGATTTTTGCCTGCCTGTTTTCTAGTGCATCCCCAGGTTTCTCCTGGTTAAGGTTACCAAACTGTCCCTCTTTATGTAGGAAAATCCTTAGTTGGGCTGCCTAGTCCAATTCTTTACAATTTTTTAGGCATGGCTTGTCATGCAGAATCTAATGCTTCCATAGAAAATGTGCAGCTTTGGGCACTTGAAAAGGTGGTAACTCTATTCTTGACCCTGTAGTTGAGCACTTTTTTAAATAACTGCTACATATTAATATCCCACCATATTCCTTCACCATGCTGGGATTTGAAATTAAGGCCTCAGAACCAGAAGAACCACATGAGTGAAGCACAGATTCATGCAACTTGGAAACTGAAAATAATAAAGACAACTACAGAAAAAATCAGCACAATATGCCTAAAATACAGAAGATTGCACAAAAATACTTTAGATTAAATCAAAATAAAATTGTAATGAGTTTATTTTTTTTCACTAGAGTGCCATTTCAGAGTTTGTATAGTAAACTAGCATGGGATATAGTGGCCATGGTGGTGCAGTTGTTAGTGTTGTCACCTCACAGCAAGAGGTTCTTCGAGTTCAATTCTTAGCTGGAGTGCCTTCTGTGCAGAATCTTCATGTCCCCCCTGTGGTCATATGGGTTTTCTCCCACACTCTGAAGACATGCAGTAGGTGAACTGGACACTCTAAATTGCCTGTAGCTATGAGTGGTATAGATGAACTACCATGGCAGGGCTAGCCACCTGGCAGTGTAAACCTTGGCTTGAGATGATTGCCACTGTTGACTTGACACCCTGACCCCATGTGCAGAAAGGGGAATAGGATGGGTAGTGGGTAAAAAACATTTTGAAACAAAGCATGTTACATGTGAGATACATACTGTAACTGTTGCACTTGTATGCAGAGGGTGTATGCACGGGCTGCACACAAGCATAAGTGAGGCACAGTTCAAAGGCATAAGCTGCAGTAGCCTGAGTCTGAACTATGTCACGTCACATCTGCTACTGACTAGATCCTCTAGAGGTTAAGCTTATGCACAGAAAAGAGGTAATAAAATATGTGGTATTTTACCCTTTGTTGTAATGTCATTTTCTTGTTATGCAGAATGTGTGAGCCTGCGTCGCTGATTACGGAGTTATCCACATGCTGCAGAATAGAGGGTCCTTCTAATGCACTTTGTGACCATGTGCCAATGTCCTGAGGCTTTATCATGGGTATAAGAGTAATATCTTCATCATCATCATCATCATCATCATCATCATCATCATAATCATCATCATCATCATCATCATCATCATCATCATCATCAGCCAGTCTGCTGTAAGCATCAGGCTGTGTGGTACAGCACAGCATGCAACTGCTTCTGGTGCTGAGCCAGTTAGGAAATGCATGATGCTCTTAATGTGACCCATGACATGCATAGAGGTTCAAAGGTTCATAGATACTCACTAGGCCATTTATCCATGATGATCTTTAGAAGCCTAGCCATACATTCCCATGAAGTATTTAGCCCTTATTTTTTAAGTAAGAATAAGCCAGAGACATGCAGAAAATGTATATGTTGCTCCTATCTATGAGGGACAAGTTTACTAAACCAAGGTTGAATTAGTGGTGAGTAGTGAAAGAGACGTATTTTACTTTATGTGGAAAGGAAGGTGATTCCAAAGAAATGGTATTCCCTGTGATACATATCTATCCCTCTAACATATTCTATTTATACTGCAAAAGATATTCAGCTGTCTTGAGCAGATATCTGGACTTGTGAATGTGCATCAGGTCTGACAGGATAGTGTCTGTTGAAGTAGATATTGTCTAACAGTAGCCTGCATGACAATGACAACAGGGACAAGTCTTTGAGATAGTCTGCCTAGTTTTTCATATATAAGCCCTTGATTTTTTTGTAAGAAAATGTCATGGGCATTAAAGTTCTGTCAAATGTTTGGACAGGTACATACTGAGATGGACTATATGTGCAGATTACAGTGGAATAATCACATCCCTAGACCTGGATGTCATACACTTAGCAATGAGATGTGCAATGAAAAAGCACTTTCTTACAACACTGGATATTCAGGGATGTGTTGTCAATGTAATACAAGGAATGTCTTGCTTCCTTTAATATACTGATATGCATTTCTTGGCATTCAGTTTTACTCCATTGCTTTGACATGATCTATTGTTTTAGAGAAGGCCCTCTTGGAGGATCTTGATACCCTCTGGAGAGTTTATGATTGTACCAAGTTTGCAGTCATCTGATCAGTCAGCAATCAAAAACTCTTAAAACAAGATTTGACCTCTGAGAAGTAAATGCCAAAGAGGAGTGGCCAAAAGGACTGAACCCTGGGGTATACTGAAACTGAAAGGTCTTTTGGATGAGGTAGAGGACCCACCCTAGTTTCTTGGGTTCTATTTGTGAGACACTTTGCTATCAATAATTTATATAGCGATTAACATTTAGCCATGATAGTTTATCTAATCTACCAAAGTGTGGGATGGTTTGAATGTCTTTGAATGTCTTTGTGAGTTCTAGATAGGCAGTGTGCACTGACTTACCCTCATCCATTGCTTCAGTAATCTTCTCAAAGAAGCCAGACAGCTAAGTAGGCAAGCTGCACCCTTAACATTTTTTAATTGGCTTGAGTTGAGAGTTTTTAGGTTATGTATGTCCTTATTTATTAATTCCATAATGATCGTTTCCATAGCCTTACAGATTTGGCTGGTCAGACTTAAGGGTCTATAATTCCTCAGGTCCACTGATACCTCATCTTTGTGCAAGGGGATGACAGCTGGTGGTCACCATTCATCAGCTTGTTTGAAGGTTGACATTGACTAGCCTTTGTAGGGAGGCAAACAGGTATTGTTTTAGGCTAGCCATTAAGCAGCCCACTATGCCATCTGCACCCATGGAAGCAGTGTTCTTGTCTATGAATAGTCCCTTGAGGACTTGTTCATGAGAGATTTGTTGGGGGGTGGAGATGTTGGGGGGGTCTATATTAGTTCACCAAATGTGTAGTTCAGAGACTACCTAATCATCAACCCCTAATCAGTGAAAATCGCTTCTGTGATTTGCTGAATTTATCAAGGGCAAAGGAGTAGTTGGCCAGCTACAAACATTTGTCCTTTTCTCCACTATAGTGTGTTCTTGGAGTTGGTATATATAGTTAGGAGGTGTGTGGGGGATGCAGCCCCCCACTTGGATGGGTTCAGTTTAGTGAGATGTTTGTCCATTGTGCTGCAGGGTAAGTATTTCATTGCCCTTGGTAAATTCAGTGAATCGTGGAAGTCATTTTTTGCTGAATAGGGGTCGCTGATTAGGTGTTCGCTGAAATACACTTTTGCTGAACTAATAGAGACCTGATGTGGGTATCAGATCTGGGAATGTATATATACATATATATATATATATATATATATATATATATATATATATATATATATATATATGGGTCTACCTGATAAAACCGACACCCTAAAACACCGACAATGAAATCACAGACACCACAAAACCGAATGTTCAAAAACACAAAACTTCACATGCCAGACAAACCACAATCCCGACAATCAACAAACAAAAAAAATCCCCTGTCCAAAAAGCACATAGAGAACACAAGCACACCAAAAACCTTACAAACCTACACTAAATCTTACATAGACAACTGTCTATGCACTAACCTTAACCCAAACTCTAACCCTAAGGTCCGCCACTATCGCACACTCACCTAGCCAGTGCCCTAACTCACTTAACCCGCTCCTAACCTTACAGTCTGTCACTATCGCACACTCACCTGACCCGCGCCCTAACCCTAACTCACTTAATCCACCCCTAACACTACAGTCTGTCACTATCGCACACTTACCTTAATATGTCGGTGTTCTCAGCATCTGGATTTTCAACTGTCGATTTTCTCCGTTGTCGATCTATCGGTGTCATGTTCTCGTCGTCAGCATTGTGGACTTTTGGCATTATCAGGTAGACCCATATATATATATATATAAAATATATATATAAAATATATATGGTCACTATCAGAAGCACGAGTTTTCAGAAACTTGAAATTGATATAATCGAGACCATATGATCAATTTTCCAAAAACTCAAAGCTTTTGAATGTAGATTGCAGTACAGTGAAGATCAATTAATTTATTGTTTTCCTCACTGTAGTGTGATCTTAGAATTGGTATATATAGTATACAGGGAGTGGTGGGGAGCAGCCCCCTGCAAAAATGTAGATTTTTGTTGATTTCTGAAGTTTGAGTTTTTGGAAACTTGATTATATAGTCTCAACAATATGAATTGCGATCTCCTGACATAGCCCCATATATCTATCTATATATATATATATATATATATATATATATATATATATATATATATATATGGGTCTATGACACATGCTTGACTAGCATATGTCCGAATCACAAAACATCGAACACACATACACGAAAGCGCTTAACATCGAAAAGCGCTTCCCTGTATGTGTAGTTCAAAAAAAAGAAATCTACATTTCTGCAGGGGTGCACCCCCCACACCCCCCTACTTTATTATTCTCACTCCGAGATCACACTACAGTGGGGAAAATGGAATTTTCCCTTACCAGCCCTGTAGTCCGATCTGCGAAACAGGCACATGTACACGGAAGCGCTTGTCGATGTTAAATGCTTTCGTGTATGTGTGTTCGATGTTTTGTGATTCAGACATTATGCTAGTCAAGCATGTGTCCGGATCCCATATATATATATATATATATATATATATATATATATATATATATATATATATATATATATATATATATATATTTTTTTTTTTTTTTAGGCCAATAAGACCAGAAGTTAAGCCAGTTGTTGAAGTTAAAATCATTTGTTCTTATTGTAGAATCATTCCTGGTGATGGTAAATGCTGATTAAGGCTAACTTCATACCTACCTTGGACATATATTATGTGAGCTCCATCTTGTCACTGTTCATACAGTCCAGGGAGGTACATCTCAAGTCATTAATAGCCAAGTGTAAAATGACTTAATAAATAAGTACCTATCCAGGCATGTCTAAGGGTCAGCTCCCGGTGTTTTCTCCTTTCTACCTGATCAATCTGGGCATCTTGGGGCAATGCAGCAATTGCCTCATGTACACAGAAAACCCTCTCCTCCTACCACCCAACACTACAACCTGTGAGAGATGCGCTTATATAGCCAAACTGGAAGAAAAGCTCACTTCACCCAAAACTGGACTAGACAGTCAAGAGGAGAAGGTAAACATTTGCACCACACCACACTCATCACATAGTCCCTCAAAACCTACACCACTAAAACACACACATAGAAGCACAAAACACACACCTACATTCACGGAGGCTCTCAAAAAACATCTACCCAAGCAACAGGGACCTCCAAAGCAGAAATGCAAGCAACCTCCACCCCCCCCAACACAACCCAAATGACAAATAACCCACAAACTCAGTGTGCCACTCAACCACAGCCCATAAGGCATAACAATGTACCCAACACTCTAGTCATAGGTCATACAGTCAGGCACACTGATGTTCCACTCACCAGGCTAAACAAGGAGAAAGTTACTGTCAGCTGCCTGTCAGGTGCCTGGATCCACCACATAACGCATTCTCTCAGGTCACTCCACAACAAGTACAAATATGACTCTGTCATTGTCCATGTTGGTGTGAATGACCTGGGCCGTACCTCTGTGGACTACATGAAAAGAGACATGGAGGAGATGTCCGATCTTGTAGCCCAGGCAGGTATGACCCTAGCCCTGAGTAGCATCCTGCCATCACCCAGAATGATACCACAGTACAAGGACAAAATGATTGACTTCAAAAATTGGCTAAGCTTCTGGTGTCTTTCTAAGGGGATCCAGTATCTGTCTGCCTGGGATGACATGATCAACAAACCATGATGCTTTACCAGAGATGGCCTGCACCTGTCGCCCTTGGGATTCTGGATACTGGCTAAGGCTCTTGCCACCCCTATAATGCCTTTCATAGGCAAGATCCAAATGACAAATTGACCACCATAACAGGTACAAGCAAGCAAAATCTGAGGGTAATGCTACTTAATGCTAGAAGTCTAAACCTCAAAATGCACTCACTCGAGGCACTCCTTAAAATGGAGAACACCGACATCTGTGCAGTGACAGAGACCTGGTTCAAGGCTCCAAAGTGCACCCCTGCATTACCAGGCTATAATTCATACCATACCTTTCAGCCACCAAACCTGGACCAAAGCACGAAAGGTGGAGGTGTGTCCATATTCATTAAGGATATCCACATCTACAGCTTAGTTGCTCAGTATAATGCATCCAAGATTATCCAAGTGCAACTAACTCTGGGCAAGACTGCAATCCAAATTGTAGCTTGCTACAGATCCCCCACCATGCCCCAGGATTCCCACTCCTCATTTCTTGATACACTGGAAAATATTAGGGTACAACCTAACACCCTAATAATGGGTGATTTCAACTACCCCATTATTAACTGGGAAAACTACTCATGTACCAACTCTTGTGCTTAATGTTTTCTGGAATTCATAAATTCCAATGCCTTGGATCAACTTATCCACACCCCCACCAGGGGCAGCAATATCCTACACCTGGTCATTACCAACATGGGCAACCAGTGTTCCACACCAGAGGTCAATTCCTCATTGGTCAGATCTGACCACAAGCAAATCACCCTAGACATCCACATCCCACCCCACCCCCATTGGGGAAACCACTGTAAAAAAATTCTCCAAAGCCAATTTCATGCTTCTTAAGACAGAAGTGGAAAACTTCACGACACCCATGTTGACGGACAATAGAGTTACGACTGCTGAATCCTATACAATTGCACTTTATAAGTACTTACACGAGTGGATGGATCATGCAATCCCTAACAGAACCAAGATGCTATCCTCCAAAAAAAGGAAGCCAATCTGCTGGTCTCCTGCCATAAACAAACTCTATAACAGAAGAAAGAAACTGTTGTGAAAAAGATTAAAATTCCATGATTGGAGGAACTCTGTGGTCAGCCTTAGTAAGAAGCTGAGATCCCTCATAAAATCCTCCAAAGCTAGTTACGAAAACAAAATCACCACTGATTCTAAAGACAACCACAAAGCATTCTATAGCTATGTCAAGAATCTCAATGGCAACACTCAGATCTGCTATGAGTTACAGCACAATGGCACTAAATATACAGAACCAACAGATATTGCCAACATCCTGGCAGATAGGTTCAGTGCTAACTTTACCCCCTCTCATCCCCTAAATGGCCCATCTCTATACCGGAAGAATGCAAAGTACCTGTAATCATAGCTGTGCGGGTAAAAAACACACTCTCCAAAGCCAAGAACATAGCATCCATGGGACCTGACAACATCCCAGGCTGCGTTCTACATGAACTACAGAATGAACTGGCACCCCACCTAAGTACCATGTTGAGTCATAGCCTCACTTCAGGCTTTGTGCCCACTGAATGGTGCACAGCAACGGTTATCCCACTCCACAAAGGGGGAGCCACCATGGACCCTGGGAACTACCGCCCATTAGCCTGACGAGCCTGGTCTGCAAGGCTATGGAACATATCATCATGGAACTTATAAACAATGACATTGGTAATCTCCAAACTCTGGACCCTACCCAGTTCGGGTTTGTAAAAGGCAGATCATGTCTCCTAAACCTGATAGACTTTTTTGAAGTGGTCACCAAAGCTGTAGATGAGGGTAAGGTGGTTCACACAGCCTATCTAGATCTCGCCAAGGCTTTCAACACCACCCCCCACTCTGGAATTATAGATAAACTCACTAAACTAGGTATAAATCCCTATATCACAAGATGAGTTGCCAACTGGCTCACTGCCTGAACCCACACTGTGAAAGTAGCAGACTCTAAATCCAACTTCAGACCAGTGACAAGTGGAATACCACAGGGTTCAGTCCTAGGTCCTCTCCTGTTTGGTATCTACTTCTCTGAAGTACAGGCTAACACAGAAGGTCTTTGACTAACAAAGTTCACAGATGACTGCAAACTAGGAGCCATAATCAAAACTCCTAATGATGTGGACATCCTACAAAAGGGCCTCACTGAGACAGATGCCTGGTGTCAAAGTCATGGCCTCAAGCTCAGTGCCAAAAAGTGCATTGTCATCCCTTTTGGTAACAACTCTGTACCCATGAACTACCACATAGGCGGTAGTCTACTTAACACTGAAAGTGTGATAAGAAACCTTGGAACACAGGTGGACAATAGTCTCTCCTTTGATAATCACTTTGCCACTGTAGTCAGGAAATCCTACTATGTGGCACACCTCATCACAAAAGGTTTCTCATCCAGGAAAAAAGAGGTCATTGTTCCCCTCTACTCATCACTCATTAGACCCATTATAGAGTACAATGCCCCCTTTGGTGTGTACCTCACAAGACATCTACAACAACTGAAAAGGCCACAGAAATACCTCACAAAGAGGATTACCAGCCTCAAACAGATGTCCTACGCAGACCGTCTCAAAAAACTCCAGCTTTACTCTGTTGCATATCGCCTATTCAGAAGCGATCTCTGCCTAACATACAAAGCTATGTCAAACCCAGAGCTGTTGGACATGCTCCACTTAAAGAAATCCCAATCCATCCGAGCTACATGCTCTAGGGACCTAAACCTTGTCATTACAATAAACAGAACATGCTGGAGGGATAGATTCCTGTCCCAGAGTCTTCCCATACTCTGGAACAAACTACCTAGCTATATCAAACAAAGCTCCTAATTAGCACTCTTCAAGAAAAATTTTGATGATTGGATGGGAGATAGAAAATTCACTCCGGGGATCACTTCTGTGGCTCTGCTTGACAGGGGCACAGGAAAATTATTTTCTTGGGTGGCAAAAGCAAGGGTACCGTTTGGCTATGCTTATATAGGCCCTAGGGTCAATAGCCTAGTACCTACCTATGAACCTATGAACCTATGACTGCATCATATCTGTACTTGCAGTGCAAGGACTTAAATGCCTGCATGATATGAGTCCTGGCACCTGATACGCAGCTAACTGTGACCCTCTCCTTTAACAGCTTGGTGAGTGGTGTATCAGTATGTCTCACAATGCATGCACCTCTAACAAGGATGCTGGATTGTGTGGAGGCTTGCCTTATGATCTTTTAGTTGAGACACTATAACTCTTTGTAGTCTGCTCTTCAAGTTTTCCCTTAGAACTAGTCAAACTCTCAAACTAAGCACTCTAACTTTCCTTTTACAGCCCAGCACTTGCTCCAAGCTCTCAGTAAGCACTAATAAATGCCAACACTACACCTCCCCCTTTACTTTACGGTAGTACAAGGCTCCCTATTTGTCCCTACCAGATAATCAGTAAAACAGTTCATTTATCCATACAGGCATGTCCAAAGGGCAGTTTCAGGTATACTCTCCAGTCCACCTGGTGAATCTGGGAATCTTGAGGCAATGTTACAATTGCCTCATGTACACAGACAACCCTCTCCTCCTTCCAACAAACACAAATGTATGTGAGAGATGCAAATATACAGCCAAACTGTAGGCCAAGCTCTCTCAACCCAAGGCTGGAACAGCCAGTCAGGAGGAGAAGGGAAACACTTGCACCACACTTCCAGTCTCACATAAAACAGTCATACATGCACCAGCAAGCAACACGCATAAAAACACAAAAACATACTCGGAGGCTCTAAATAAAAATCTGCCTAAGCAGCAGAGACCTCCAAAGCAGACATCCAAGCAACCTCCACCCTCAAACAACAACCACATATCACATACTTCACAAAGTCAGTGTGCCATGCAACCACAGCCCTTAAGGCATAACAACACACCCAGTACACTAGTAATAGGTGACTCTATTGTCAGGCACACTGACGTTCCACTCACTAGACTGAACAACGAGAAGGTTACTGTAAGCTGCCTGTCAGGTGCCAGGATCTGCCACATAACACAAGCACTCAGGTCACTCCAAAACAAGTACAGATATGACTCTGTCATTGTACATGTTGGTGTGAACAACCTGAGACGTATCTCCCTGGACTACATGAAAAGAGACATAGAGGAGCTCTCTGATCATGTAGCCCAGGCCCTGACCCTGAGTAGCATCTTGCCCTCACCAAGAATGATGCCACAGTACAAAGAAAAAATGATCAGTTTTAACAATTGGCTAAGCTATTGGTGTCATTCAAAGGGGATCCAGTGTCTGTCAGCCTGGGACGAATGCTCGACAAGCCACGCAGCTTCACCAGAGATGGCTTGTACCTGTCACCCTTAGGCTTTTGAATACTGGCCAAGGCTCTTGCCACCCCCATAGTGCCTTTTTTAGGCAAGGCTTAAAAGACAAACCCACCTCCATAAACAACACAAGTAACCAGAAACTGAGGGTAATGCTACTCAATGCCAGAAGTCTAAACCTCAAAATGCACGCACTCGAGGCACTCCTCAGCATGGAGAAAATTGATATCTGTGCAGTAACAGAAACCTGGTTCAAAGCTCCAGAGAGCGCCCCAGCACTACAGGCTACAACTCATACCATACCTTTCGGCCCCAGAACCCAGACCGAAACACAAAAGGAGGGGGCGTATCCATTTTCATAAAGGATGCCCACACCTCCAGGTTAGTAGCACAGCACGAGGCCTCGGAGACCATCCATGTGCAACTAACAGTGGGTAAAGCTGCTTTTCAAATCGTAGCTTACTAAAGATCACCTACCTTGTCTCAGGACCCCCACTCAGCATTCCTGAGAGCATTGGAAAATATAAAGGTCCTACCTAACACCATGATATTGGGAGATTTCAACTACCCAAACATTGACTGGGATAACTACTCAATTACAAACTCCTTTGCCCAATGCTTCCTAGAGTTTATAAACTCAAATGCCCTGGAACAGCTGATCACCACGCCCAAAAGAGTTGACAACATATTGGACCTGATCATCACCAACATGGGGGATCAGTGCTCCACACCAGAGGTAACCCCCTCGCTGGTAAGATCAGATCATAAACTAATCACACTGGACATCCACATCCCGACCCCACCCCCAGTCAAGGAAACCACCGTGAAAAACTTTTCAAAAGCCAACTTCACATTTCTCAAGACTGAGGTGGAAAGTTTCAAAGCCCCCTTGCTAAAGGATAATGCTGCCCAAACAGCAGAATCCTTTACAAATGCATTCTATGAGCATCTACAGGAATGCATGGATCGAGCCATCCCAAGTAAAACCAAGACTCACTCCTCCAAAAAGAGGAAACCAGTCTGGTGGTCCCCGGCTATAAATAAGCTATACAACAGAAGGAGGAAACTATTACATGATAGAGCAAAATCCCAAAAAGGAAAGGCATCATTGATCAATATCAGCAAGAAACTACGATCCCTCATAAAATCATCCAAGGCCAGTTTCGAAAGAAAAATTGCCAAAGACTCTAAAGATAGCCACAAGGCCTTCTTTGGCTATGTCAAGAATCTGGGTGGTAACTCTCAGATATGCTCTGAGCTAGTGCAAAATGGCAAAAAATACACTGAACCAACTGACATTGCAAACATCCTGGCTGATAGGTTCAGTGCAAACTTCACCCCCACCCCCAAAAGGGTCTGTGTCCATCCCAGAAGAATGCAGAGCCCCAGACATCACAGACACGCAGGTAAAAACAGCCCTCTCCAAAGCTAAAAACACAACATCAATGGGACCGGATGGTATCCCAGGCTGCGTCTTACACAAGCTCCAAAAGGAACTAAACCCGCACCTAAATTCACTGTTCAAACTCAGCCTTACCACAGGCTATGTACCCGAAGAATGGCGTACAGCAACAGTCATCCCACTCCACAAAGGTGGTGCCACAACAGAACCTGGGAACTATCGCCCTATAAGCCTGACTAGCCTGGTCTGCAAAGCTATGGAGTGAATCATCATGGAACTCATAAACAGAGACATTGGGAACCTTCAGACACTGGACCCTACCCAATTCGGCTTTGATAAAGACAGATCCTGCCTCCTAAACCTAGTTGACTTCTTTGAAACAGTTACCAAGGCCATAGATGAAGGAAAGGTAGTCCACACAGCCTACCTGGACCTCGCTAAGGCCTTCAACACCATTCCCCACTCTGACATCCCAGATAAGCTCACCAGCTTGAACATTAACCCCTATGTCACGAGATGGGTTTCCAACTGGCTCACGGATAGAACACACATGGTCAGAGTTGCGGGTGCCATGTCAGAGTCTAAACCAGTTACAAGTGGCATCCCACAGGGCTCAGTCCTGGGACCCCTCCTGTTCGGTATATACTTCTGTGAGGTACAGACAAGCACGGGAGGACTATGACTGACCAATTTCGCAGATGACTGCAAACTGGGGGCCATAATCGACTCTCCGGCTGACACAGACATCCTCCAGAAGGGTCTCACAGAGACAGATACCTGGTGTCAGAACCATGGCCTCAAGCTAAATGTTAAAAAATGCATAGTCATCCCCTTTAGGAAAAACAAAGTGCCCACGAATTATCACAAAGGTGGTAATCCACTAAGTACGGAAGATGTACTTAGGGACCTGGGGACCCAGGTAGATAGCAACCTCTCCCTTGATAACCACATTGCCAAAGTGGTTAGAAATTCCTTCTATGTAGCTCACCTAATCACAAAAGGGTTCACATCTAGATCAAGAGAGGTCATTGTGTCACTCTACTCATCACTCATTAGGCCCATAATAGAGTACAATGCCCCATTTCGAATGTACCTTACTTGACACCTGCAACAGCTGGAAAGACCACAGAAGTTCCTCACCAAGAGGATCATGAGCCTCAAACAGATGCCCTATGCAGCTCGACTAAAGAAACTCCAGCTCTACTCAGTTGCTTACCGCCTGCTCAGAGGTGATCTCTGCCTGACGTATAAGGCCATGTCCAACCCGGAATTAATGGACATGCTCCTCCTCAAGAAAACCAAATCTCTTAGAGCCACACGATCCAGTGAATTAAACCTCAACATAACAATAAACAGGACATGCTGGAGGGATAGATTCCTGTCTCAGAGACTTCCCTTGCTCTGGAATAGAATCCCAGTTTATGTTAGGCAAAGCCCATCACTGAGAAATCTTGAGTGGATGGGAAATCGTAAATTCACCCCTGGGATAACTTCAATGGCCCTGCTTGACAGAGGCCCAGGAAACTAATTTAAAAGGGAGGTGAAAGCCAACACATTCTGGCTAGGCTTATAAATGCCCTTGGGCAGATAGCCTTGTACCTACCTATGAACCTATGTATATTTCAAGCTGAGAGTTGACTGTGTTGTGTGTTTGTGAGGTTGTTGTGGGTACTTATCTCTTAAGTTAAATTTAGGAAGCTTATGTTATTGAGGTAGATTATTTTTAAGATTCTCAGCAGATGCAGGTTTATTTGTTTGATCTGATCTGTATGTGTTAGATTTGGTGTTGTGCAGTACTGACAACCTGCTTTTTATTTCAAGTGTCTTTCTACAAGAGTAACTCCTGCAATAACATTAAATACTTGCATCTCTCATACAGTTACAGCTTGTTTAAGTTGTAGGTGGTTGTCAGCAAACATGAGACAATCACAACATTGTTTCAGGATACCTACTTCAAGTTTAGAAAGTGCAAATCTATGGTCCCAAATGCTTACTACTGTAGGCTGAAGGGAGAGTAGTGCCTTTGATTACTAGAGATGCCATCTGTCTGGTGGTAGAGATAGTCCTGGTCTCAACACAAATGCATGCAAGTAAGAAATAATGATCATTAGCTACTTGTCTCACCACGAGCAAAATAGCGACATTAATCTCAAGCTGCTTCTTAGAACTAATATTAACTCATATGTTATAATATTTGTACTAAATGTATAATAGCTGTATTTAGCATTTGCTGTCTGCTGAAGTGGTGTTACAGCTGATGTTGAGGGACTATATCTGATAAGAAAATATTTTACTTTTATTTGTACACAGTTGCCATACCAAGTACACATACCCTGAAATTGCCAATGCCAGCAAAAGACTGACGTTCTGTAGCACCTATATGTGGATGTTGTAGGTCTATGAAACTACTAGTGTCCATCCCACCTCTAACGAATCATTCACCCTGTTCATCTGCATCATAGTCATCACCTCATGAAGAAAGTAGGTACTACTCATCAAGTGTTAAAACTTAGACAGTGGAAGGTCTACTGCAAGTGCTACTACGTGCAATTGCATTATGCCCAACTTGAGCCCACCATGTTATTAAATCTTTGTCTGTACTGTGCCAGGGTGTGGCTCCTTTCTCTATAGCATTTATGGCAGCCATTTTGCTCACTCTGCCTGCTTTTGCTTGCCTTTTACAAAAATACATTTCCTTACGTGCTAACTGCATCCATGAGGATGTGGTTTTCCTCAGTAGTAAAATTGTTTCTCCTGTGCCTTGTTCCCTAATTCTGCAATGTCTTTTCCATAGATATCCAGGTTTTTTAGAAATTACTACACCCCTACCCTTTCAGAGTATAATCAATCCTATGTCAAGCATTTGAATATGTAATTCAACATTAGCAAAACAAAAAGAAATACGTATATTCATTAAACTTTTGCCAGTTGCCTTTTTCACTTTTATAATGCTTCTCTTTTTTTTCTCTTTGTAATTTTGTGTTATACATTGATCAAAAGTGTTATATGTAGAACAAAAACATTAAAATATAGGTCTAGGCATGAGTGAGTGTCGGGGGGTGTGGGGGTGTGAGAAAGAGAATGACAGTGTTTTGGTAGTTTATTCCTGAAAATGCAGTAAGGTTGTTCACATCCTGGTCCTGAGGATGTCTATTGCCACATATGACAGTCTGCAGTAAGATATGTGGAGTCTGTTAATAAATGTCTAAAGAACACAAGTATGCCATGTTTATTATGTCATGAGCATGAACACTGTAAAGGTTTACAGTATGCAATAAACTGAATAATAATTGTTGACTTGTACTTCATTTTAATACAAATGCACAGAAAAACAGACTGGTGGGATAATAGTTGCACTTCAGTTTTAAATATTTACTGTTGTTGTTGCATGCTGTTATTGTTGATACATTATCACCTTAATAGCTCAGGGAATCTGATGACATTTTCTGTCAGAAATGTATTTACTTAACTTAAACATTATGTGTAGCACTAAGAATGGCTGTTGCGGCAGCTTTCTGTAAGACAGGTAGCATGGCATTTATAATGTATTGGGGAATAGCATGGCACTGATAATGTATTGGGAGTAGCATGGCATTGATGTATTGGGGATAGTATGGCACTGATAATGTATTGGAGGTAGCATGGCATTGATAATGTATTGGAGATAGTATGGCATTGATAATGTATTTGGAGTAGCATGGCATTGATAATGCATTGGGGATAGCATGACATTGATAATGTATTGGGGATAGCATGGCATTGATGTATTGGGGTAGCATGGCATTGATAATGTATTGGAGATAGTATGGCATTGATAATGTATTTGGGGATAGCATGACATTGATAATGTATTGGCATTGATGTATTGGGGTAGCATGGCATTGATAATGTATTAGGGGTAGCATGGCATTGATAATGTATTTGGAGTAGCATGGCATTGATAATGCATTGGGGATAGCATGACATTGATAATGTATTGGGGATAGCATGGCATTGATGTATTGGGGTAGCATGGCATTGATAATGTATTATGATAATGTATTGGGGTAGCATGGCATTGATAATGTATTAGGGGTAGCATGGCATTGATAATGTATTGGGGATAGCATGGCATTGATGTATTGGGGTAGCATGGCATTGATAATGTATTGGAGATAGTATGGCATTGATAATGCATTGGGGATAGCATGACATTGATAATGTATTGGGGATAGCATGGCATTGATGTATTGGGGTAGCATGGCATTGATAATGTATTAGGGGTAGCATGGCATTGATAATGTACTGGGGATAGCATGGCATTGATAATGTATTGGGAGTAGTATGGCATTGATAATGTATTGGGGATAGCATGGCATTGATAATATATTGGGGTAGCATGGCATTGATAATGTATTGGGGGTAGCATGGTATTGATAATGTATTGGGGTAGCATGGCAATGGGATAGCATGGTATTGATAATGTTTTGGAGATATCCAGAATTCTTCTTAAGTTTTGCAAATGATACATTCAGAGGCACCACACGACAGGGCTAAAGGTGAGAGTGTCTCAATATACATCAATAATAAGTATACCTCTAGGTTGGTCAAACAGAGTGACATGCTGGAGTTCCTACATGTGCAGATTACCACAGACAAAGTCTCATACCATATCCTTGCAAGTTATAGGTCACCATCTGTGTTTCAAGAAGCTTACAATGCATACACAGACCTACTGGAGACACTTACTATCCGAAGTAATATTCCACTCATGGGAGAATTTAATTATCCCTCTATAGACAGTGAACCTTACATGGACTCAAATCTAGAGGTACAGGGATTCCTGGACTTTGTAAATGGACAAACCCTTGATAAAATAGTGAAAATGCCCACTAGAGGCACCAATATACTGGACCTCATACTCACAAATATGGAAAAATATTGTACCCTCCCAGTATTACGTCCTGCCTGCTAAGCTATGACCATAAACTGTCTCCTTTGAAATTGAAATCAGCTCCAGGACCCAGTGAAACCAGTAACAGTTAGGAACTATTCTTATTAAGAATATAATATTAAGTAAAGGTTTGTCAAAATTCAATGCCTCGTCAAACCCTAAGAACACAGCAGCTTACAACGAATTGCTCTCAGAAACTCTGTGCAGCCATATGAGGCTGCATACAGGCTGCTTTACCTACCAGATGTAAGCCCAGAACTAGCCCCAGAAACAAGCTGTGCTAGTGGCATCCCAAATAAAACAGGATATGCAACAAAAGGAAAGTAAATATGACAAAAATCAGGAAATTTGATTCCCATAAAGATAAAAACTCTCTCATCAAACTAAATAAGCAACTAAGAGGGCTAATTAGGTCAAACAAAGCCAGCTCTGAGGTTAAGATAGCCTCCCATTTGAAAGATAAACATAAGGCCTTTTTCAGCTTGGACTTCGCATAGCGATGTGCTTAACTGTTTGTTAAAGGTGCCACATTCACTAAGCCTGGCGGTATAGCAAATTTATTAAGAGACAAATTCAGTTCCAACTTTACCCTTCTATCACTCTCAATCATTCCCCAAGGAATACCCTCAAGCATGTACTGGCTGCACTCACTAAAGGCAAGAACACAATGGGCCTCAATAACATCCCCAGATACAACCTAAACAATCTAAATATACTTAGCAGGACCTCTGGAGTCACTATTTAACTAAAACCTTAAAGACAGGCTTTGTGGCGGAAGAATGGAAAACTGTGACAGTCATCTATCTTCATAAAGGAAGACCTTCGACAGATCCTGGAAACTACATGCCCATTAATCATACTGGTCTTAATTGCAAACATATGGAAAGAATTTTCATATACATTATCAACAAGGACATAGGAAACCTCCAGAGACTGAATCCATCCCAGTTTCACTTTGTCAAAGGAAGGTCATGTTTACTGAACTTGGTGGACTTCTTTGAAATGCTCACTAAGGCAATGGATGAGGGCAAAGTTGTACATGCCTCCTACTTGGATCTGGCTGAACTATTTGATACAATACCCCACTCAGCATTGTCAACAAACATATGGATTTGGATAAAACATTTGCTAAAATACCCCACTAAGCACTGTCAACAAACGTATGGAACTCACATAAACACCTTTATAATATGCTGGTTAGCTAGGTGGCTCACGATAGGACCCAAGAGTTTCAAATCAGTGAGGCCACCTCCACAAAGAGGTCAATCCCTCAGGGCTCTGTACTTGGCCTGCTCATCTTTGGCATCTACTTCTCAGATATCAAAGCCAATGTCAAAGGCCTCTGACTAACCAGTTGTGCAGATGATTGCAAACTGGGAGCAGTTATTGAATCCCACCAAGATAAGAATACCTTTCAGGAACTTCTAACACAGACAAATGCTTGGTGCCAAAGCAATGGCTTAAAACTCAATGCCGAAAAATGCATTTTAGTACCTTTTGGGAAGTCAGATACCCCAGGTTACTATGTCATAAATAAAACACCCTGAAAAGTTGATTCACTAGACAAGGATCTTGGGAACTCACACAGATAGTAACCTATCCTTCAACTAACATGTTTCCAAGGTAGTAAGAATATCCTTCTGTGCTGCTCGACTTCTAAGTAAGGACATGTCATCTAGGTCCAGAAAGGTCATAGTACTACTGTGCTTGGACTTCATCTTACCCATTATAGAGTAAAATGCCCCTTTTTGTATGTACCTGTCCAGATATATGCAGCAAATGGAACATCCACAAAGGTTCCTTACAAAGATAATACAGAGTGTAAACAAAATGTCCTTCACTGATTGCCTCAGAGACCTGTGTCTTTACTCTGTATCATACAGACTACTGAAAGATAATCTTTGCCTGGCATACAAGGCATTCCTAGACTCTGATTTAATGAACCTTTTGCACATCTGCAAAACAAACAGCATCAGAACTACTAGATCAAAAGGCCTACCTTTTACTGGTAACATGAATAGAATATGTTGGATATATATAGATATATTTCTTAGAAAATTACCAGTCTCTGGGACAGGCTCCTTAGCCATGTGAAACAAATTTCCTCCCTAACCCAATTTAAGCACAACTTGGGCCAATGAATGGGTAATCAGAAATTCACCCCTGGTCTGGTGCCTATGTCTCTGATGGGCAGAGGCTGTCAGTAAATCACCCTCAATATAATTCAAATTTGTGGGCCATATTTGGGTTGCACGGCTAGACTTATAAGGACCCTAGTGGTTGTCAGCCTTGTATATACCTATGAGCCTATGAATCTATGAACTTTGAAGGAGAGAGGGCTGAGGGACTTATTGAACTACATATCCGTTATAAAATGTTTTGGACCATTTATGTCCTTGATCAATGTCATATTTTTGCAGTTGTGCTACTGATTAAAATATCAGTGTCATACCATATAAATATTAACAATGCAATATGCTCAAATTGCAAAGACAACATTAATGGGAAAAATCAGTCCGTATTACTGAGAAACTTAATTTTAAACAAAGCAACACCTGCAAGATTCTGCCTTCCTGAAATCAACTACCTACAAAGATGCCATAGCAGCCCTTTTTTTCAACAAGAACTAATTCCAGGGACAGATCTGGCTCAAAGTGACATAGGCAGCTGTCTAGGACATGATGCTGGCAGGGGGCCCCATAAGCATTAAATAAAAAAAAATATGTGTGTGGCCGCCATGTGCATTAGAAGTGAAACTTATGTAATGCACTGCAAAAATGAACACACACACAGGGTTTTCCAAGTAAGTAGTTTTATACAGTTGAGTACTTTGCTGGAATTAGGTCAGCTGCAGCTCAACGTGATTTACTTAGGCTGTTTGAAGATGAGAGTGTGTTATCAGGTTTAAGACCTGTTCATACTGAAATATAGGGGAATCAAGTGAAAAACAAATTATTTGTATAGTTATGTCTACATCCTCATGTCTAGAACTGTATGTGTGGGGGAT
>NC_056746.1:1040242554-1040274911 GCF_019279795.1 Protopterus annectens
GTGTGTGTGTGTGTGTGTACATACACACACACACACACACACACGCACACACACACACACACACACATATATATATATATATATATATATATATACACATATAGATCCACACACACACACACACACACATATATATATATATATATATATATATATATATATATATATAGATCCCCTACAGAAGACTGACAGCTCACAACACCGACACCCACATAGCTGACACCAAAGCCCGACACTCGAAATACTGACAACAGCACTATTACAGAAAAAAGGAAAATAACATTTCCTTTTTTCTGCTCCCCCCTGCACCCCCTGTGGGAGGCTCTGCCCCCCCCATAACTTTAATATACCAACTCCAGGATTGCACTACAGTGCAGGAATGGATAATATTTCCATTACGCACTATGGAGACTTACCGTTTCCCCAATGTTGGTATTTCGTGTGCTGGGCTTTTGGTGTCGGCAATGTGGGTGTTGGTGTTGTGAGCTGTCAGTCTTCTGTATGGGACCTATATATATATATATATGTATAGCTGTATGCATTTATATACTTTAAAAGTGAGGAAAAGGCCTGTAATTGTTTTGATAAGATGTTGATCAGTGACACTAAGGTTTAATCAGTGCATGCTCTTGTGGAACGTTCTGAAGAGACTAGTTCATCTTGGCACTCCCTGCTGATGGGAGAAAATATACAAAATAATCTGTAAACTTATAAATAAATGCAGCATGCGCACGACATTAAGCCTCTTCCACATATATTTACATTCTTTCTGACTCAGTTTACTCGGATTCAGATATGGCAGACTGTAATGGACATTCCTTCATATGTCCAAGAACATACAAAATGAGTGCCACTGATTTGTAGTTTACCTATGTACATACAAGTGTGGTGGCACTACTTAAATTGTCACCTTACAAGTGTGAAACATCAGACTATAAATACCCCAATAAAATTTATTATGTTACTTTTATAATCTCACTAACAAGAGCCTTATACTTTATAAAGGCATCCGTTTGATGTTTCATAGCACCATGGCAACATATCGGTTCTCAGCTACCTTAAACAGTGAAATTGTTACTAGTATTCAATTTTGTCAGAGGTACAACACAAGCTGAATAACTGCACATTTATTTGTGCATTTTTACATAACGTATTGCCATATGCCACTAAATGGTGCATTTTTACATTATGTATTATCACATGCCACTAAATGGCGCATTTTTACATTATGTACTATTACATGCCACTAAATGGTGCATTTTTACATTATGTATTATCACATGCCACTAAATGGTGCATTTTTACATTATGTATGCTCCTAAATGTTGCTGGCATGATTTTGTAGTAGATACAATGATTAAGAAACAGTAGCTCCTACTCCATGTTGCATGACATGAACAGTTATAAGTACAGATTCATGCTGCCTTCTAACCCTTATTCAGTGGTAGATTTGTCATTTACTTCAAACAGGAAAATAATATTTGGTAGTCAGTCTTTTATGAGAGCAGCAAATCAATGCATTATCATCTAACGAAAAACAGTATGCAGTACTCAGCATTTTGTGACAGTCACAACTACAGGAGAACAATATTTGGTAGCTTACGTTTTGTAGTAAGAGAACAATTTACCTTAAATAGGAAAACAACGTGTGGCAGTCATCTTTTCCTGACAACTGCAATTCATCAGAAGTTGTTTAACTACAAATTACTCTAGCTCTTCAACAACTATACAATGATCAGCATGTTCTTGTAAAGGGCACTTGGGTTACTAAAATGCTGAAACAATAGGCTAGTGTCATTACTTTTATGGAGTACAGCAGTATATATTCTTTTAATTACTGATTTCTCCAGCCTTCAAGCTAACAGCTGTTATCCGACATGAGAAAACAGAAGTTAGTGCTCCATTTTCCTGTCAGGAGTGGAGCATTATTCAAATGCACATCACCCATTTGCTGCATATGTAACAAAACCAGTTAGTCCGCATTATTAGACCTCTTATAAATAAGCTAATAATACTTGCATGCATCTCAACCACATATGATGCATTTAGCAGAAACTGATGGTGGAAGCATTCCAGCCAATAAAACCATTGGAATTAAAAGTTATAATTTTGGAAAATAATTTTTTTAGGACATAATTTGTTACAGTAGAAGCTGTGACCTCTTCCACATATATTTACATTCTTTCTGACTCAGTTTACTCGGATTCAGATATCAAAAACAGCAAGTACGAAAACTCACAAGCACAAAGCCAACTAGGCTGGAATTCAGCAATAAAGGCAAACGCAATTCCTCCTTAGAACTTTTTAATGAGACCAACACGATAAAAGCACAATGGCAAGTTCCACAGCACACAATCCAATAATGAATAGTAGCGATCCTCACTAAAAGTAACACCCTCCGATGTTAAGCGCTTTCATTTGCAGAGTGCAAACTTCATCAGAACAATTACAGTGCTACTCTCAATTCAATTTAAACTTATTTTGGCGCCAACCTTACTCAAATGCTTAAAGGTACACTGCACAATGAATGAACAACCAAATGGATGAACTGTGATAGTAATCAATACCTATATACTTCAATATATCTTCAAAGACTCTGTTCACCCTAATATGATAGTTTGTACATATATTAAGCATATATTGCACATAATGTATAAATGTTAAAATGTTTAAAAACTCCTAATACTGTACAGTAAATTTAAATATTATTAATAACTGCAACTAACATATAATAATTTCAATAAATAACTGACAATAAATGTTGAACATTAAAAAAGACATAAACAATAGCTTTGTGTGGATGAAAATCACAATAAATTAATAATAAATGTCTACCTGTAAATATAAACCAAAATATTAAAAAATTCATAAAAATACCATAGACTGACTCATGTGTGGTGTATGTGTAAACTCCATCACATTTTAAGAAACGGTTTTATGCTAATAAAATCATTTAATCCTGGGGTTCTGGTGGCATCAACCAACATCTGCCACTTGCTCTCCCTACATGATAATTTAGTTTTAAATGTGATGGAGTTTACACATACACCACACATGAGTCAGTCTATGGTATTTTTATGAATTTTTTAATATTTTGGTTTATATTTACAGGTAGACATTTATTATTAATTTATTGTGATTTTCATCCACACAAAGCTATTGTTTATGTCTTTTTTAATATTCAACATTTATTGTCAGTTATTTATTGAAATTATTATATGTTAGTTATTAATAATATTTAAATTTACTGTACAGTATTAGGAGTTTTTAAACATTTTAACATTTATACATTATGTGCAATATATGCTTAATATATGTAAACTATCATATTAGGGTGAACAGAGTCTTTGAAGATATATTGAAGTATATAGGTATTGATTACTATCACAGTTCATCCATTTGGTTGTTCATTCATTGTGCAGTGTACCTAGCATTTGAGTAAGGCACCAAAATAAGTTTAAATTGAATTGAGAGTAGCACTGTAATTGTTCTGATGAAGTTTGCACTCTGCAAATGAAAGCGCTTAACATCGGAGGGTGTTACTTTTAGTGAGGATCGCTACTATTCATTATTGAAATGTGTGCTGTGGAACTGCCAGCTTTTATCGTTGGTCTCATTAAAAAGTTCTAAGGAGGAATTGCGTTTGCCTTTATTGCTGAATTCCAGCCTAGTTGGCTTTGTGCTTGTGAGTTTTCGTACTTGCTGTTTTTGATTCTTGGTCGCTGATCGCTGACATGGCTGGTATCGGTGAGGACACGCAAAACATACCGGAAGTAGACGAGTTGAAGCAGTTATGAGCGGAAGTCTCTGGACTCCATGCAGAAATGAAAAGACTTACTAACATGTTTTTAAGCTTGATGGACAATGCCAAACCGGCACTAGTGAATGCTGAGGAGCTGGATAATCATGTCAATACGGGTTCACATTGTTGCTCAAAAAAGGAAATCGTACTAACTGTTGATTCAAGTGTAGATACTGAAATCCCGAATGGACAATGCAGTCCAGTAAACATTCTATCCGCTACTCGGCATGAGTCGCTTGAAATGCTACAGACTGACGAAAAATTTGTGCTATCTCCAGAAATGGATTTTACATTTGATTTTAGCTTGTTGCAAAATCGTATGGACATGGAAAGAAAGGGGGCTATACCAAAAACTAATACAGCGCTTAAAACATATGCAACAGATGGCGGTAAAGACTCTAATAACAAAGGTATTTTTAAAAAGACTATATCAAGTCCTAATAAGGACGTTTTGTATAACAAAAATACTAGATGTAAAACAGTATGTATAGAGAATGATGCGATTAATGTATTTGTAAACAATGAATATGATTTCAGTAATGTGTATCAGGTCCCCCACCCCCATGAGGGGAGTTCAAATAACAATTCTTTAAAAGATATGATATATAATTTTGGTAAGAAACTGTCATCTATAAAAAATATAAAAGTGGACAATGCGTATTTAAATAAATGTATCAGTATTCAGGTGGTTCCGAAAGGCATCAGATTTTTCAAATTGCCTATGGGTTTGACATACAATGATCAAGTGAAATATGAATTTAACAATCTGTTTGATGAATTTGGGTTTAAATATATGAAATTGTTAATTCAATATAATGATGAAAAAATGTCAACCCTTATTCATGAAGTGGAAATTATTAATCAAAGTATTTTACAACATGTTGATTTTAATGCTTGGCACGAATTGTAGAATAAACAATTCCATACAGCTGATAAACTAGCTCAGAGCATTTTCAACAGAAAATATGGTAAATTAGATAGGGATGTTGAATCATATCGAACAAAGAAAGCATATATTTGGCCACAGGAAAGACAGTTTAGAACAACAGATAGAAACTATGGTGAAAGGGAAATAAGAGAGGAATATAAGGAAAATTTTCAAGGAGGCAGATTTCACCCCAATTTCAAGAAAAATCAAAAGTTTTACAATCAACTCAACAGGAAATTGTAGCCCAACATACAGTCATAGAGACTGACACACACGAAAGAGAAGGAACGTTAGTTAATGATGTGCCATTGGTAGAAGTCACTCCACCAGTTTTTGGACTACTTATTCAATCTAATGACAAGATGGTCATGAGTACATTTAATGGCTTCAATGTTTTTAACTACTCAGATTATATTATTAAAGAAGAATTCTATCAGTTATTAGCTAAAGGCATGAAATTTATTCCCAATTCCAGATTCAATCTGGTGGAAAATATTAAAGACATCAAGTTATTTTGTAGGAAGTTAAACCTAGCCATGTTGCTCAATAGTGGCGGAGATGACAAACAAAACGTAGAAAGTATTTTAAAGAAAAAAAGTTGTTATATACCCAATAGTAACCCCACTGTCATGAATTATGAAAATTTGGTTTGTAGAGACATTTATAGGCTTAAGAAACAAGTTGGAAGAAACACCCAACCCATGTATAAGCCTATGGACAATTTAAGTATAGGAGAAAGAATATGCCTTAATGAGTTGATTAGAAATCCTGATATTAGAATAATGAAACCGGATAAAGGGGGTGGAGTGGTTATATTTTCGAATCATGATTACAAAGCTGCTATTCAAAAAATTCTTTACGAATCAGGTCATTACGAAGTGATATCTATGAATCAAGTGCATATTGGATACAGATGCATAGATTCATTTATTGAAGAATACTTTTTAGACAATAGAACCAGTAAGGAGGTCTTTGACTTTATTCGTATTGAATTTCCAATATTGGCTCAAGTAGTGGGTATCCCTAAGATTCATAAATCAATATCCAATCCACCTTTCAGACCTATAATATCTGGATCCAAATCCAAAACTTTTAATATAGGACATACTATAGACAGTTGGGTTAAACATATTTACAACAATATCCCGCATCTTGTTATTGACTCTTGGGATTTTTTGGGGAAATTAACACCTATGGTATGTAAATCTGAGTATATTTTTGTTACCATTGATGTTTGTGACTTGTTTTCGAGTATCCCCAAAGAAGAAGGTTTAGACCACTTTTGTAATAGCTTGAGGAATTATTCCAACTTAAGCTGGGACAGAATTGTATTAATCCTAGATATGATGTCATTGGTATTAGACCATAATTATATATTTTTTGAAGGCGAAGTTTTTAGACAAAATACAGGAGTGGCAATGGGTGCATCATGTGCACCCATTTTTGCTAATTTAGTCATGCTAGACTGGGAGATCAAGTATGTGTTTAACAGTAGTTACAAAGACTACATAAGTTTTTATGCAAGATATTTGGATGACATTTTTGTCTTATGGAATGGCGATAGGAATGACATAGTTAAATTCATGGAGTATATTAACACCACCACAGAGTTTTTAAAATTTACTTACAACGTAAGTGACAGTGGTATATCATATTTGGACACCTACATCTATAAGACAGCTGAAGGTTATGCATCTAAAGTTCACAGAAAGACAACATTTTCAAATGATTATGTATTTTTTACCAGTAATCATCCCAGACACATTTTCAAAAACATAGTAAAGGGTCAATGTATTAGGGGAGCCAGGATGTCATCCAAGAAAGAAGAGATGGAGAAAGAAATGAAACATATTTTCCAATTATTTAACAACAGGGGTTATCCGAAGGAACTATTGGATGACACCATTAACTATGTCAGCTCGCAGTGGGACATAAAATATATTCCTTTATTGGGCAAATATGAAAGTTTACAAAAAACACAAACAATAAATAAATTTAGAGGAGGTAGAGTCTGTGTATTAACTTATTCTCCCTTTGTACATTGTATTAAGGATATAGTGACCAGATTTTGGGATATAATAACTGTTACAGACGACTGTAGAGAAAAGTTGGGCCAATATCCGATTGTAGTGTATAGGACAGCTCCAAATATTAAGAAACTATTGGAGAGAGTAGGTAATTATGAAGATAAAATCAAGGATACACAAATACACACCAAGAAGTGTGGATACTGTAAACAGTGTAAATTCATTAATACCTCACCTTATATTACATTGGAAGATGTTAATCATACTAAAATTAAGAGTAAAGGAGGTTTTTGTTATACCAAACAAGTGGTGTATTTAGCCAAATGTAATTCATGCCCCGCTTTCTACATTGGAAAGACGGAGAGGCAATTGAAGAAACGCATCTATGAACACTATTACAAAATTAAAATTAAGGATCCAAAGAATGCTTTATATAGACATATTAAAGATGCTAGTGAACAACATGTTTTCACATTCACAATAATAGATCAAGAATTTAGCAATTCTTTAGGGGGAGACTGGAAAACTAAATTATCATGTAGGGAGAGCAAGTGGCAGATGTTGGTTGATGCCACCAGAACCCCAGGATTAAATGATTTTATTAGCATAAAACCGTTTCTTAAAATGTGATGGAGTTTACACATACACCACACATGAGTCAGTCTATGGTATTTTTATGAATTTTTTAATATTTTAGTTTATATTTACAGGTAGACATTTATTATTAATTTATTGTGATTTTCATCCACACAAAGCTATTGTTTATGTCTTTTTTAATGTTCGACATTTATTGTCAGTTATTTATTGAAATTATTATATGTTAGTTGCAGTTATTAATAATATTTAAATTTACTGTACAGTATTAGGAGTTTTTAAACATTTTAACATTTATACATTATGTGCAATATATGCTTAATATATGTACAAACTATCATATTAGGGTGAACAGAGTCTTTGAAGATATATTGAAGTATATAGGTATTGATTACTATCACAGTTCATCCATTTGGTTGTTCATTCATTGTGCAGTGTACCTTTAAGCATTTGAGTAAGGTTGGCGCCAAAATAAGTTTAAATTGAATTGAGAGTAGCACTGTAATTGTTCTGATGAAGTTTGCACTCTGCAAATGAAAGCGCTTAACATCGGAGGGTGTTACTTTTAGTGAGGATCGCTACTATTCATTATTGGATTGTGTGCTGTGGAACTTGCCGTTGTGCTTTTATCGTGTTGGTCTCATTAAAAAGTTCTAAGGAGGAATTGGGTTTGCCTTTATTGCTGAATTCCAGCCTAGTTGGTTTTGTGCTTGTGAGTTTTCGGATTCAGATATGGCAGACTGTAATGGACATTCCTTCATATGTCCAAGAACATACAGAATGAGTGCCACTGATTTGTAGTTTACCTATGTACATACTAGTGTGGTGGCACTACTTAAATTGTCACCTTACAAGTGTGAAACATCAGACTATAAATACCCCAATAAAATTTATTATGTTACTTTTATAATCTCACTGACAAGAGCCTTATACTTTATAAAGGCATCCGTTTGATGTTTCATAGCACCATGGCAACATATCGGTTCTCAGCTACCTTAAATAGTGAAATTGTTACTAGTATTCCATTTTGTCAGAGGTACAACACAAGCTGAATAACTGCACATTTATTTGTGCATTTTTACATAACGTATTGTCATATGCCACAAAATGGTGCATTTTTACATTATGTATTATCACATTCCACTAAATGGCGCATTTTTACATTATGTACTATTACATGCCACTAAATGGTGCATTTTTACATTATGTATTATCACATGCCACTAAATGGCACATTTTTACATTATGTATGCTCCTAAATGTTGCTGGCATGATTTTGTAGTAGATACAATGATTAAGAAACAGTAGCTCCTACTCCATGTTGCATGACATGAACAGTTATAAGCACAGATTCATGCTGCCTTCTAACCCTTATTCAGTGGTAGATTTGTCATTTACTTCAAACAGGAAAATAATATTTGGTAGTCAGTCTTTTATGAGAGCAGCAATTCAATGCATTATCATCTAAAGAAAAACAGTATGCAGTACTCAGCATTTTGTGACAAAGTCACAACTACAGGAGAACAATATTTGGTAGCTTACGTTTTGTAGTAAGAGAACAATTTACCTTAAATAGGAAAACAACGTGTGGCAGTCATCTTTTCCTGACAACTGCAATTCATCCAAATTACTACAAATTACTCTAGCTCTTCAACAACTATACAATGATCAGCATGTTCTTGTAAAGGGCACTCGGGTTACTAAAATGCTGAAACAATAGGCTAGTGTCATTACTTTTATGGAATACAGCAGTATATATTCTTTTAATTACTGATTTCTCCAGCCTTCAAGCTAACAGCTGTTATCCGACATGAGAAAACAGAAGTTAGTGCTCCATTTTCCTGTCAGGAGTGGAGCATTATTCAAATGCACATCACCCATTTGCTGCATATGTAACAAAACCAGTTACTCCGCATTATTAGACCTCTTATAAATAAGCTAATAATACTTGCATGCATCTCAACCACATATGATGCATTTAGCAGAAACTGATGGTGGAAGCATTCCAGCCAATAAAACCATTGGAATTAAAAGTTATAATTTTGGAAAATAATTTTTTTAGGACATAATTTGTTGCATTAGAAGCTGTGAGTTGCAACAAGCATGGCTATGCAGAAACATTAGCACATTGTTCCACAGTTACAGAGTTGCAGTGAAAAAAATCCATCTTTTGTGCCAAAGGTGGTCTATGATGTTTTTGAACCCATCATTTCAAATGTCAGTCTCTCATGCAATGTAAAGAAATAAATGTGAATACCTCCTGCATACCTTGTTTATCTACAGGCAGCTAAGATATTCTAGACAAAAGGAATCAGGAAAACACATCAGTTGTTTGTTCCCTGTAGGAAGCAAACTTTTTACCAAATAAAACCTTTTTAAATGGTTGCCCCATTCTATTACCTTCTCCAAGAAGAGCCACAACAAACAGATGAGAGACTAATTGTGACACACTCCACAATATTTGGATTATTTGTCTTGGATTTTGATACAGGCATCAGCTACTCTTCCATTGAAGTTATCAGTTTCTGTTATTTCCAGTTTCCATCAAGGTTCCATTTCTATGCTTCTAACTTCTTTGAAAGTGTGCAAGGTTTTTCTAAAGGGTGCCTTATTCATTAGACCCCACCTCAGTGGAACATTTATTTTGTTTTATAAAAACATTCTCTCTCTTTATTTGAACCATTTTTTATAATGCAATTAAAATATTTGTCCTGGAAAACTCTTTTCTTGTGATGTCAGCAAGAAGAATTTCAGAGTTACAGGCTATGCATGTCCATCTTCCACAAATATACGCTTTCGATGTGTAAAAAAAATACATATTCCTGTCTAAGGTAGTCACCGAGTCTAACCTTAGTGAGTTTATCTTCCTGCACCTTCCCAGTTACTCAAGTACAGATAATGATTTGTTGCACAAAATCTATCAGGGAAGGCTCTCACTTATTTGCTGATTAATAGAATCAGCATATAATTACATGGCATAGTATATGCTCAGTTCTGACACACAATGTCTGCACCGTACAGAAATAAAAAGTGACTGATCATAATGGTGGAGTATACCATTATCTCCACTTGGATATACAGTGAAGTTCATACTAACTGATTGCAGAAGCAGATATATTAGTTTACAGACATCAAAGTCTATTCATTTACAATACAGTATTGTGAGGATGAGCTGCAGCAAGTGAGATTACTGCAGGTAATGACAGCAGAGGATCTGTGAATGTGTCCTATACCTAGAGGGCAGCCAGCACAGTGGCAAGCCAAGGTGCAATTTAACCAGCTGCCTGACCAGGAAATTACATATAGACACATTTCACACAGAGATATGGTCCAGGCTGTGTGGGATGTTTGCATCTAACATGTTCTCCCATAGTCTGTGATATAACCCATCCCCAGAAGAAAATAAGGTATGCCTGAGCCTATGGGACATTCAGTGGTACATGGGTGATACCATAGGGGTGTCCTAGACAGCAACTAACCACATTTTAGGCCAATTCCTAACAACCATGTGCATACAACATTGAGTGAGGAACTGCCATGGAATGTCTATCTGCTACTGACAACTTACTCCATGTTCTTGCTACAATAGATTGCGCCAATGTGTTAATACCCCCTCAACCAGTATAGATGCTGAACTATAGTACAACTTGAAGGGGTGCACCTCATTCAGTTATTAGGCAGTGTGTTCAGCAGATGGCCTCATCATTAACCCTATTACAGTTCATCCCAGCAGTATTCATGGTAGCTCCACATAGCCAGTAATTATTTATTTATTTATTTATTTATTATTTATTTTACATTTGTTGATTGGGATTGTCCGACTGAGCTGAAGAGCCCTTTTTCAGCAGAGGCCCAGGGAGAAAAGCTCCAACTTATTAAACAATTTTCATTATAAATTAGCATTAAACAGCAATGTTACAGGATTATTACAAGGCATTAAGTAGCAATACAATGTTATACAGTGTTAATAATCAGGAGTATAGCAAAACTATTTCAAGATGTATAAAAATAAATATGTCATTAATATGAGTATAGTTTTTGGGGTAAGTGGTTAAAAAAATCCAGTTTTATCATGATGTAGTTGCTTGAAGGCAAGACAATTACAATAGAATGTTTCTCTGAGGCAATTTGCTTAATAGATTTTAGAAGACAGTAGAAAGAGTAGTCAAGGAAGATTAGAGAGAGCTAGTGAGAAGAGTGAGTTAAGGGCAGAAAGTAGATTAAGGTATGAGAAGTAGGGGATGTTTAAGGAGGGAGAGTGCAGTGGCAGAACCAGTGACATTTAAAGTGCTCTTTGGTGGCTGTCCTAAATTGTTTAGGATGTGTAAGGGTCCTGATTTCTAGTGGGAACCTATTCCAAGCAATAGTGGGGTAATAGCTGTACATGTTGTGTCCAACTTTAGACATGGGTTTGTAGATTTGTAGTAGGTCTTGGTTAGTGCTTCGGGGAGGTCTGGATGGAGAATAATGGGAAATGAGAGGGGATAGTGCTTGGCAGTAGGAAGGCTGGTATAGGATAGAATGGATGATCTGGAGCTGAGAGAGAAGAAGCTGGTGGGGTAATTCAAGCCAGTTCAGGTGTTTTAGAGAGTGAGAGAGAGAGAGAGACAGTGATGGGATTTGTAGGTTTGTTGGGCAGCAAATCTAGCAACCTTGTCATAGGTAGATACGAGTTTGGTTAGGAGTGCTGAGTTAAGATTTGTGAGAATTTGAGAATTGTACATTAGACTGGGTAGAAGGTAGGTGAGAGAGAGTAATCTTGGCTTCAGAGGTAAGGAATTTCTTGTTACAGTAAAGGAGACCTAGTTTTGAATGAGTCTTTTTGATACAGTCATTAACATGCAAGTCAAATTTAATCTGATCGTCGATAGTTACACCTAAGGGCTTAGTGCTGGATTCTACCTGCATGGGAGTGTTATTAAGGGACTGAGTGCTTCATTAGATGCTATTTTGACTATGATATTATTACATTTAACAGTACACATTGCTGTATTATTAATTAGGAACATATTCTTAAATGTAACTTATTTTCATGGAAGTGAATATATGGGCCTACTGCAAACATGAAATGCAAGCCATAAATACTTTGCACGTACTTGATGGAGTTTGATTTAGAAAAAGTTTCCTCCCTCTGTGCTTCAACTTTCACAGACGTACTGACTATAACACTTTTGCCTGCAGAGAGAGAAAGAGATTTCCTTAACTTACACTACTATAGCAATGTGTGCATGTCATGCAGACTGACTCCAAATTGACACATGACAGTTAAGCATAAAATGTATAGACAATGTCTGACCTACACTATTTGCCATATTTAGGATTAATAAACACCAGACTAACTGACTAAATTTTATAGTCTCCATGTATACCCCACTCCCACTTGTTAACACCACCTATCAGCTACCTACAATGAGTATAATTTGATATTTTTTTTTTTGTAAGGGTATACATATGTACACTATTAATGTATACTCAAATGATCAACTAAAGACGGTCCCATATATATATATATATATATATATATATATATATATACATATATACATACACACATATATATATATATGATGTTACTATATTGTAATAACTTTCTCCTTTTCACTAAAGTGCCTGTTGTATATTGTACTTTCTTTATTGTCTCTAGAAATTTCTGTTAAATTCTATGTAAAACCGGCACTGTACCTGTCAATGCTGTTCTTGTTTTATTGGAGCTTTTCTCCCCGGGCCTCTGCTGAAAATGGGCTCACGCCCAGACAGACTATCCCAGTCAACAAATGTAAAATAAAATAAAATAAATAAACTGTATGTGTTTTTATTTACTAGAAGTATAGGCAAGTGAATATTTTTAAACATGCTATATGAAGGCCTGTGTTCTGCGTATATAGTTAAAAGGCTTGCATAACACTGACAGTCATTTCACTATTTTATTACAGGTAATATTACGCAGTAGTATAGTATTATACAGTAAGCTGTATGTGAAATAAGTCATATATGGTTACTGCACAACTGGGTGTGCAATGTGAATGTGAATCATAGGTGACAAATACTCTGCATGTGCATCACACGGTTAGTTTTATGGACTGTTTCTACATTTGTACGTTTACTATCACAGATGTACTGGTGTCAGCATATAATTATTTGAAATATTGATATTATTACTCTGCTACAAAATATGTCTTGCTTGTCACATACTCTCATACTGAACTGTATAGCCTATAGGTGACCTATGCAATCATTCATGTTATTGTTGGCTGATGAGCAGAAGGCTATCTTCTGTTTATTTAACATCAGAATGGACAGGTCACCTACATGCCTCTTAAAAGTGTGTGTGTGTGTGTGTGTGTGTGTGTGTGTGTGTGTGTGTGTGTGTGTGTGTGTGTGTGTGTGTGTGTGTGTGTGTGTTTGCCATGAATAGATAAAAGGCTTGCATTATTTACATTGTTACAGTAGACTTCCTCTTATCTGGTCTTACTGGGACCGGACCTTAGACTGAATAAACAAATATCTGGTTAATCCGAAAAAGCATACAAAATAGCATTTATACATTAGAAATCAGCTAGATTAACAGGGTTTGTGTTAGTTTGCATTTTTCTAAAGAATATGAAGTCTAAAACTCAAATGTCTGTTATTATTTAGCCTAGAGGAGGTAAAGTGCTGTTGTTCTCTGTTGTCTTTTGCTAGGGCTGTGGCAGAAATTTGATGGCCAGTTAAAGAAGAGGCCAGATAAGAGGGAGTCCACTGTACTATGAAATTATTACAGGTTATGTAAAGCAATGCTATATTATCTTGCAATGAAATCTATGTAAATGGTAAGTGTACTTGTTTGTTGCATTAAGAGCAGGAATTGCAGTTCACAGTCAGTCTGCATGTGTGACGAACTTTGTTATACAGCCATTTTCTACATATGTGGGTGGACTTCAGAATGCAGTGATTATATACAATATTACTTCTTACATGATGTGCCTGTGTACATATAACTTATGCTATGCAAATAGTTTCAGCATATCCTGTGCGTGCATATAGTGCCACTGTAGAATGGATATGATCAACCAAACTATATTGATGCAATAGATGGATGTGTATCTGTTGTTCAGACTATAGAGATCTTTTTACAAGTCTGTATTGCACTGTATGATTATCAGTAGATATACTTGTGTATATATTGCTTTACAATCAATTTATTCATTTATGGATACAAGGTGGGTGCCTTTACAACTGTGGCTGACCAGATGCTTAGTATTACTATGGAATGTACGTGATAATGAAATTCATATTCACTATGTCATTGCTTATGCTTAGACTGATGGCATGTTTGTCCTTTTATGTGGCTACCATATTGTTATGTTTGCATTAGATGTATGGCCCTGATGCATACCATTGTTATGGCTGTACACCAATGACAGTACTGTTATTGGCAAAGAATATAGATACACATGTGTCGACCCTTATGCAACTGTCAAATTAAGCAAAGTATATATCTCGTGAATCTCTACATAATGGGTACTTGTAGGAAGCAGTATAGTATATTGGCCTGGTGGACTGCAATTGTTATGTTTCTAGTGTTATTTTGCATGATATGTATTGCTTTGTGTATATTTTATCATATGCATAGAAAGCTATCAGCAGACAGACCTTGCTGTTTACATAATACAGGTGTGCTCTAGTATACATGAAAGATAATGATCTCTGATACATACATGTAGTTGAAGCAATGTTTCTGTCATATATGCATATACCAGTGGGATATGCTGTATGGATTTTCTTCTGCATTCTCCATCAGTTTGCAGATATGATGAATGTTGACAGAATAAGCACACTTAAGCATATGTTAATAACGCATGTCTATGGTGATAACTTTACAGTTATACATGCTGCCTACAAGGAGAATACATCATGTGGTTTGAACAGGTACCGGTTAACTTCACCTACCATGTTGCTATATTTACTTAACTGCTACATAGTGGTTTTAATGTACTCTATAACTGTGGGATGTATATCTACATCAAGTCAATTAGTGTACTGACAGCAAGTCGTATTACACATACACCTATACATAGCTGATGGCCAGTAGGGATGTTTACCGCTAGTGGAGTGTATAGTATCATTAAGATTTAGTAAGACAGCCATATGTAAGCAGTGCTTTACAGTATCTGCAAGTATCTTCATGGTAAGGATATTATTTTAGTAAATCTTGACAGCATGTATTAATGGTATGCATCTTGTTCTCTCATCTCCAGAGGTGATATCAGGATGACATTCGGCTGCCAAATCATGACTTTCAGAACACTATAATATAGAATGCCAGCAGAGGACCAGAGGTATAGTTCCCTGTAACTGTATGTCTCCCAGTAATATATTCTAATAACATATATATATTTTTTAACACACCAGTCAACTCATGCCACGCATCCATCTTTGGATGGTGTATCTCTCTTTGAAGTTAATGGACTTCAGGTTTCCATGAGCATTACTGTTCAGAACGAAAAATGTAAGTTGAACTGAAAAGTGATAACTCTGTGGTGAGACTTTATATGCAGACTCTCATAATGTAGTAGTAGTTCGCAAGGAGTTTTATGTCAATGTACATGAGCAATTATTTTGCTAATGCTAATACCACCTCCATGTGGTTCATATTCATCACCACTTTTGCTATCATTTGCTCAGATTTTCCAGTTATAGCAGTCGGTGCTGTCATCACAGCCATAAAGTGATTCTGCATATATTTATATCAAAGGAAGATTAATACACAACATAAAACATGAATATATTGAATGAATTTTAAGTGTGGGCATTATATAATTATTACCTTTATTTTTAAAATTAATATTTTTTTGTTTGTTCTCTCCACTGTAACTGTTTATGTGCTGCATACCACTGTAAAAACATGTCTCCTGTAATTTGTGTGTATACTGATCATGTCTAAATAATTAAATGTGTCTGTAATTTTTCTTTGTGGAGCTTTTCTCCCTGGGCCTCTGCTGAAAAAGGGCCTTTTCGGCTCAGTCAGACACCCCTGGTTAACAAATGTAAAATAAAATAAATAAAATAAATAAATATATTGCATACTGGTGTATGACTGGTAATTGCCTTACTAGGTGTGTGCATGTATACACACTGTTTTTGTCTGTCCACCTTAGCAGTTCACATGTATGTGCTTACTGCTGCACTGCATGTGTGTATATATGGAGCACACAGTCATTACCTGTGTTGATGGCAGCAGTGTTGAGTTGTGGTGGTGCCTTGTTATTTATGCAGGTGCTACTGTACTCCTATGGGTATAGTACCTACAGTAGCAGCTGGTCCATGATGGTTTTCTCCCAGTATGGGAATGCTCCCATGTCATGTGTACACATTGCACACCAAAGCTGTTGCTTGTGGCATTGTTGGTAATGGGTGCATGCTGTGGCATTGTTGGTAATGGGTGTATGCAACATAGTAGTAGGTGTGATGTATGGAAGAATAAAAAAAATGTGTGAAAAGGAAAACTACAAACCCAGATGTCATCCATGGAGCACTGAATGTAGGTATGTAATGCATATGTATATATATATATATATATATATATATATATATATATATATATATATATATATATATACTTCTTGGTATGGCGGGATGAATTACTCAAGTATGCACATTAGCAGTATGTACCAAAGTTGCTTTCCTCTGTGTTTATTTGCATACACATGTATGTGTATTACTCATAATGCATATATTTTGAAATAAGTGAAACATGTCACATTTAACAGTATACAGGGCAGTCTGAAAACTCAAAACATGGCACTTGTGACTATCTTACACTAAATATTATGTCTGCAAACAGGCATATGTATGCCTAAGGACATTGTGCTCTGTAGATGTGAAATAATTGACACATGAGTGCTGACCATCTGCAGTTAAACAGTGCTGTTTTGCATTTAGCTATATAGGTATTGTGTGGTTTGTTAGAAGTGTTCCTCTGTCTCCCTTTATGTGCCTGGTATGGTTGTCAACAGTGCTTTGGTGCATGTGTTTGCATAAGCATATGTATATATGTCATGCAAATAACCACAATGCAGTATATTTCAACACACCACATAATAGACGTTGATATGGCAGTATGGATACCAAGCCTGTTTATATGGATGTTCTGTAGTTTACCTGACATACTGCTGATACTGTCAGCAGATGATCCAGCTGTGCATATCATGCCTAGATGATAACAGTTTGCATTATTCACACAAGACAATTCTGTCAAACACTAAGAACACCATACACAGACAGATTATGACAATATGGACATGCTGAAATGTCTTGGCAAGTGCTCACAAAGTTATTGATTATTGTGAATATGGTGATATTGGCACTTTTATGTATCTTACAGTGCATTATGTGAAGTTCTGTGCCATGGCCGCAGAGGCAGTCTTTTTACATGGTTGCAGGGCATAGCACAGACACACTTTATGGCAATCATCATGCTGCTGTCATGCCACTGTAAAACAGTTAGGATATCATTCCAAGATGAAACAATTTACTTAACATAACATTATTCTTCTTTGAGCAAATGTCATTCACCTTTGATACCCTTAGCAGATGAAATTTGTCTTGGAAGTAATTGTTATGAACTGTACTTTAATGTATATGGTGACATTTCTAAAACTGAGTCTCCATGTATATTGCACATAGTCATGTTTTTTGTCACACATGTTTACATGGGCTTGTCTTGCACACTCAAGCAATGTGATGCTATATGCAATCCGTCATCCCTATTATATTTATTAATGCCCTTGGTATGTGTCTTAGACATGCCCAGTCTCCATACAGACACTGTACATGTGTGTGTAAATACCTGCATGATGCATGACTGCTGAATATTTTCAAGATTGGGCATAATTATATCAGGGGACATAGATACATTGCCTGCAGTTCTCACTGGATATCTGTTGCATAGCCACATGGTGTGTGACCATACTGTGCGGATATGCTAAAACAGCATCATTGTGTCATTGGACTAGCATACATGACTACCTTTATCATGCACTCACACATATGCACCCATGATTATTACATCACATTCTTAAAGTCTGCCATATGATCTAGCAGCTTAACCTCTAATACATGTGTACTCTGTAGGCACAGTATGCTTCTATTTATAGTGTCCAGCAAGACCTTAATCTAAAATGTAACAATACTCCAAAGAAAGAAAGAAAGCCAGTCATACTTCAAATGTTACAGACTCAATAGACTTTTATTAAAGCACAACAGATTAAGTGCTTTTGTCCTCCAACACTAGGACTTCATCAGAATAGACTTTTATTAAAATACAACAAGTTAAGCTCTTTCGTCCTCCAGCACTTGGACTTCATCAGAATCTGATGAAGTCCTAGTGTTGGAGGACAAAAGCGCTTAATCTGTTGTGTTTTAATAAAAGTCTATTGAGTCGGTGACATTTGAAGTGTGACTGGCTTATTTCTTTGTTTGGAGTATTGGTGGTGTTTCAGTCATTGTGTTTAGTAAAATGTAACAATGTAAACTCCTTAATCCAAGAACAAGATATGAAATAGAGAGGATGACCATGGACTATATGCACACACACACACACACACACACACACACACACACACACACACACACACACACATATATATATATATATATATATATATATCTTGGCAATGGTCGAACTACAGCATGTATGCTTACTGTAATCTCGAGTATAATGCACTCTGTCACTCTTAAATGAACTTTTCAAGCACATAAGTGATCATGATCATCTGTATATTTGCTTTACCAATAGTTTTGTTACTAGTGTATTTGCACTGTCATTGGTGTTAATGGTAATGACTGCTGTGGCAGTGATATGTCAGACAGTCATGGGTGCAGTATGACACATCCATATAGACAGCCACAGCTGTTTGCATTTGGCATGTCTGTACTTCAGCATATGGTTTGCTGTAGTGTGATGTCCTTCATGTTAACAAAGGACTTTACAAATGTTATCAGCTGTCATCCACATCCCACATTTGTTGTGGAGGCTTACCCACTTTTCAGCATTGCAGCTGTTACATTGCTTCTACTAGTGCATTTAGTAATTGTTGTACCATGGTGGCACATGTATGAGCTTCACCCCTCCTTTATGTGCATAGCTGTTAGCCATCCCCTACCCGTTATGGTACTTTATATCTGTGTATTATATGTCTGTGTCACTCCATTCCTTTGTGTTGTACCTCCCTGTTCTTGTACTGTCATATGTTTTATGCTTTTTGTGTTTTTGTCCTACCTCTTCATCCTATCCCATTTACCACCACCTCACCTATCCATCCTCTTTTCAAAAAATGAGTATAACTCCACAAAAGAAACACACACACACATGTGCCCCTCTGACATACCTCTGACAATTCTTTTCATTCTCTCATGTGTTTTATACTGTTTCCCTTACCTCATCTTCTTTCCTATCACCCCTATTCCTTGGGTGAAGGGGAGTTGTGTGTATTTCCCACATACATCCTATTGCCCACTTTATTTTATATCACTGCTGATATAGAATGCACTGGGGATATGCTGTCATATTATATGGCAGACAGGTTCATAGGTGTGTACTAGGCTAATGGCCCTGGAGCCTTTACAAGCCTAGCCCATAGGATTACCCTGGCATCGTGCCACCTGACCTTAGTTCCCAGTGGCTCTGTCGAGTAAAGCCACTGGAGTAATCCCTGGGGTGAATTTTCTATTTCCCATCCACTCATCAAGATTTCTCTTGAAGACAGCCAGTGAGGTGCTCTGCTTGACTTGTATGGGAAGCCTGTTCCATAGCATGGGCAGTCTCTGGGTTATGAACCTGTCCCTCCAGCATGTTCTGTTGATTGTGGTAATGAGGTTGAGGTCTCTGGAGCATGTGGTGTGGAGGGATTGGGATTTCTTTAAATGTAGCATTTCTAGCAGAGCTGGGTCAGACATGGCTTTGTAAGTCAAGCAGAGATCGCCTCTAAGTAGGTGATAAGAGACAGATAATAGTTGGAGTTTTTTGAGTCTGTCCATATAGGACAAATAGTTAAGGCCTAGGATCCTCTTTGTGATGTACTTTTTCGGCCTCTCCAGTTGTTGCAGGTGTTTAGTGAGGTACATGCCAAATGGGGTATTGTACTCAATGATTTGCCTAATGAGGGAAGAGTAGAAGGAGACAATGACCTCTTTTTTCCTGGATGCAAAACCCTTAGTAACGAGATGTGCCACATTGAAGGACTTTCTGACCACAGTGACAATGTGGTAGTTAAAAAAGAGGTTGCTGTCAACCTATGTTCCTAGATCTCTTATAAAGCCTTCTGTGTTCATGAGACTACTATCAATGTGATAATTCATGGGAACTGTTTTTTTTCCAAAGGGGATGACTACACTTAAGGCCATGGTTCTGACACCAGTCATCAGTCTGATGTGATAGTCATAAATACATACCCATACATGTACATGTGGATGCATGACAAATGTTGTCGGGTATCTTAGTCCAATGTCACAATGCTGGTGTTGTGGCACTAAATGCCATATCACCAAAACATGTCCTAAGCTAGGAATCTGAAAATCTTTCATTTTGCATTTCATTTTATATACATGTCCATAAATATATTGATGTGCTTGCTTCTAAGTTTACTTTTCATCAATAATGCTTATACACATTTTTTCTGCTTTTGCAGCACTTAAATGGCCCATATATTGAACTTATGATGAATATTCCCTCTTACATTCCTACAGTGGACAATAAAAATGTAAACTTTATTTTGAGTGCTACATATCTGCTGCATACATATATTTTCATCAGTTCTGTCATTCATATATTGGATGGTGTTTACACCATCATTAGAGAGACCACCATAGTTATGTATTCTTGGTGGAGTGTTGTCACTGACATGCTAATTACATTACTGGGATAATTTCCATATTCCATGGCTTGGCAAAGTACATCTGCTAATTTTGGTGTACTGTCTACAGGGGGTGGGGCTAGTAGCCTAGAATCACTGTATGTAGATGTTTAGCTGCCTATCATATGACAGCAGCAGTAGTCCTGCTATTACCAAAAATGCACCTGCTTATCTTTTTCATTTTGTTGTTCTCTTCTGCATCAATCTTCTTCACCCTTCCCCATGGTCTATGGCCATTGCAGGGTTGACCAGCCACCTGATAACCCCACAACATTCTCCAATAGGGATGGCTCCAATGTGTAGCTTAAGGGCATCCTGGGGGTATGGCTGACTACATCCTCCTGGGGGAGTTTCCTTTATTACTTGCCCACCCCCTCCCTTGCATTTGCTGACTATTCTCTGAGGGCTACTCCCCTCTTTGAACAATGCTTTCCCTCAGAGAGTATTACCAGTGAAGACCCCTCCCTCTCATCCCAGTGCCTCAGATGCCCAAGACACTAATCAAACACTAGTTGCCTGGGCCATAGTTAGGGCTTTAGCCTTTTACTTTGTGGCATTGACCTGGACCTGCTTATCTTTATCTATTGTTATGGTAAGTACATAAATTTGGTAGCTATGTTTACACACAACTGTACTTTCCTCATAATAATCCCTATCTGTTGTCATATAGAAAAGTTAAGCAAAATAATAAAATGCTTCCTCTACAAATATTCTCAGTCACAAAAAAAATGTATAGTAGTCCTGCTACTCATCTATAGTGACTTCAATTCTCTGTTGAAAAAAATAAATACATAAATAAATAAGTAAAATAAACAGATGCACCCCTGAGCACTCCAAACTACATTTCATGACAAATAAGACCATTTACAGAATTCTGCACGGTAAAAAATGCACTGAAAATTCCAGCTATATAGTTATAAGTAACTATTGAGAACCTTTCTCTCTCACTTTTGTTCATGTTATTTAGCTCATTGGGCAATGAGCGTTCTTCAGTCACTCATTGTTTCTGTAGTAGTTATGGTTTTATGGTGTCAGGTTTCTAGCTTGGCACCCAACCCACCTCACCGGAGGTTGGCCACACACTCAGACACACACACTCACATGTAGGCCAAATTTAGACTGTCCAATCCACCTACAGCATGTCTTTGGAATGTGGGAGCAAACCAGAGCACTCACAAGAAACCCACATGAACAAAGGGAGGACATGCAGGCTCTGCTGAGAAGGCAGCCTAGCCGAGAATCAAACCAGAGAAACTCTTGCTGTGATGTGACAATGCTAAGCACTGCGTTGCCCAACTACTAGCAATACCCATCAATAAAATGCAAAAAATAGTAAAAAAAGTTGCTTAGTCTCATGAGATGAAGTCCATTCATAAAACAATTATATTTTTCTGTACTGCAAAGAGTGTAAAACCTCAAAATACTAGATAAATAAAAAAAGAGCAATAAAAGAATTAAAAAATGATTAATTAAACATGTTGGCATCATATTGGTGATATACTTAACAAAGGGTGTTGTGGGGATATAGAAGTAGGGTATGGTGGGATATACATTTCTTGAGAATTAGCACAAGTCTCTCAATAAGTCTCACTCAACTTAACAAGTTCCCAACACTTACTGCTTCTGTAGTATTTGATATTTACTGTGGTGGTGCTGCGGTAGCATTGTCACCTCACAGTAAGACGCTGTAATGTTCGATTCTCAGCTAGAGCGTCTTCTGTGTGGAGACATGCGTGAATGGGTGTACCTTTGTTGAAGGCTGTGCTTCAGGGCTGGCAACTCGGCACATAAAAATCTACTGCCAATCATTAGCGGACCGGAGTTCCGCTGTGGCGACCCCTAACCGGGAAAAGCCAAACAACACAACAATATTATTTTATCTTTCTGTTGCCCTTAATATTTATTTATTTATTTATTCAGTTATTTATTAACCAGGAATTACATTGGTCTGAAGACCTTTTTCAGGCACAACCCAGGCTACGAGGTACCGAAAACATAAAACAATGTGATAATAACAATGATCATAGATTTCAAAACAAATGAGAGAATAGCAATGATATCCCTTCATGTATCCCATATGTTTGTGTTTATCTACATGCCTATAATTTCTAATGTTGCCACTTATGCTTTTTCTTTTTTTTTCCAGACTATCCAAACCTCAGAACAATCATCTAATAGTCTAGAAAACGCTGTACAAACTCTGGTATTCTATGTGGCAATACAAGGAAAATGACGTTGTTCATAAAAACATCTCCTGGACTGAGTTTTTTTTTAAGAACAGTGTTACTAAACCAATGTGGGTAACTCCAAGGCTGGAAAAAAAGACCAAAAGAAGATCTTCGGCCACTCTCTGGCATGTACATTTACGTCACAAAGGCAACATGTGTATGGGTGGAGTGGACAGGGAAAGGGGTAGAAACAGGCATGGTTAGAGGTAGTGTAAGAGGTGTGGCATCAGTACATCTTCTGTCACAGTAGAAGGTGACAACTCTAATTTCCTACTCAGTTTAGTACACTTGAATAACAATACTTAGGCATAGTGCTTCTGTGATTTTATATCAGAAGCTTACATTTCAGTACATTACTTAATTTCCTCTGCTGCAAACTATAGACTAAACAATAGAGCATGCACATAGGTCAAGTATACATTCCTCTCTCCTCAAAATACGAATATTGTTAAAATAAACAGATTACTCACTGTTACAAAATATCAAACTTCTGAAGGCAACTTTCAAAGATTTCTGTCCTGTACAGACTATATTCGGTCACTGACATACTCATGTTTTCTCTGCCCTTCCATACATATAGCTGCATTCTTACATTGTATTTTCACTCTGTTTCCCTCCGTAGACATGGGATCACTTTAAACATGTTTTTGTTCTTCTAGAATGTTATGAAAAGGCATTTATTTCTGGTCAAAAACACACTCTGTACCTATGCTGGCTGTCAGTATGGCTTTGTTGCTTTTTTCCATCGACAGTGAAGGCTTCTTTTGATTTCTGGTCATCTAAAAAAAAAATTTTACAAAATGGCATCTCATTAACACAGGAAAAGATGAGCTATGGTAGTCACACTTCACTGCCCACTTGCTACTTGGCATGCTTGGCATTTTCTGTCCACTGCTGCTGTCATAGAATAAAGATCTTCGCTACGTTCAGTATGGCTATAATGCAAGTAACAGCTCAGAATTTCGCCATTAATAATCTAATTTGATTATGCAACAGGAAAAAAAGAGAAGAGAGATCACTGAAGGAAAGTCAGTTCTAGATACCTCATGGCATAGCACTAAGGCAAAGTGTCCCAAAGCACTATAACAAGGTTGCACAAAGAACCAAAAAGTAGATACCTAAGTATGGGTTTAAAATGTTAGTGGCAGCCTTGACCCTCCCTAATGCATATTTTCACTCATGGAATTGCTGACTTAAAAGGAGTATGTTAAGACATGGCTTAACTGTTTATTAAGCTGAACATGTTTCTGTCCTTTGCAAGTATGAATTTTAGACAGCTCATGTTTTGCATTTTTATCTGACTTCTTCTAACCCTCACATACAGCTTTGCCCATTTTCTGAGATGCTTAATGTCTTGCATAGTGTAGCAAGATAAGTGAGTTATCATTCTCAAATGTCCCTGCCTTGTTTTTTTTTCTCTTGTATTGAGAACTTTTTTTCTGATGTGAAAGCCTTGAAATTCACTATAGTACTTAGCTGGGGGGTGGTGGGTAGATGTGGGGTCAGTTTTAACCCACATAATAGGAATATGTGGGGCTTGATCTCTACATAAAATGTAGCTGTTTTTCTTTTTCACCCAGGACTGCTTATATTCAAGAACTTAATATCTTGGACAGAAAAAACAACTTTCCATTGAGCATGCTTTGTTTGCATTCTAGTCACACTGTTGTTAACTAAGTTCTACAATCAAGGCTGTGTTTTGACAGCCTGAATAAAATTTCTGGGTTGACCCATCTCTGATTCATACTTCTTTATCACCTTTCTCATCAGGTGAGGAGCATTCTGGCTTCATTCTGTCAGCCCTCCTGCAACAGTATTTCTTTAGTTCTGGAAAGGTTTGTTTCTTACACATTTGAATGAACTGAAATTTTTAGCAGAATTTGATGTGTATTATGATTTTGACATACTGACTGTAAATTTGCAGAGAAGGTTTCCAGTAGGTTATTCTAGGATTCAGATTATAACATGTCTTTACTCTAGTACAAGTCAATGGCTGGGAAGAAGCCTGCCTAATTAAGTGTTTTATGTGGGAGAGCAGGCCATGGTATCAGTGATGGCGTCTGTGTGCACCATGCTAACTGTGTCCTAGTCTGCATGCATATGTAGAGACTATACAGCATAGATCAAGTGTACCTGGTTTTGAAAATGTTCTCCAAAATGTAAAGATCATTCACAAGGCATAACCTAACTAAACGTTTGGTAGTAACTTTATGTATTGTTAGCCATTTTCTCTTTTTCTGAAATTTAAGTTTGTATTTAATTGCACCCAACTAATATCTTCTGCTTTTACCTTTACTATTTCCAATTATTGATTACTTGCCTTTGTACATAATTCTTTGTGAAAATTATCATATTTTATATACTATGTATGTTCATGCTTTTTGCGTGGAGCTTTTCTCCCCAGGCCTCCACTGAAAATTGACTCTTAATGGCCTAGTTGACTATCCCGGTAAACAAATGCTGATAAATAAATAAATGAATAAATAAATATTCCCAGGGAGCCCCATTTATATCTGAGTATTTATTTTACTGAGTTATATATTCATTTACTGGCCGATCTTCTTTAGAGACAGTCATGATAACAGTAAATTCTAACATTTGGGTTATTTCCCACATGCTAGTGTGATCCCTGAGACAGAAATGACAAAAGCATTGGCTTCTTCCCTGTGGACTTACCAATGTGGGGTAAACACTAGTATACAGTGGCATGAATATGGGGGTGACCCCCCTTGTATATCACAAACTGCTATACTTTCTAGTTCGTCTTGATGTTTTGCTTATGACACATCTCTTAAGTTGCCAAAAGAATGTTCTGTTGCACAATGCTATATTTTTCTAACAGCTGCTCTTGGTTATTTCTTATTTTAAAACCGATTCTGTGCCATGAATGATATGTCTTATAATGGTGACTAAATATGGATTCATCTTTCTTCTGAGTTAGCTTTTTCTCTTTCTTTGTATTAGCTGACTTTACTAAGAGTTTCTGTGTGGATTTCTTTTCTGTGTATTTCAGATGTTTTCTTTGGAAAACAGTGTCAATGATTTTTGCATCCATAATTTAGTAACCAGAATAAACTTTCAACAATTATCATAACTAGTGATCCAACAACAAATGCAGTTGTGGTAGACAGCTAGTACCTTTTTTGCTTCTGCTAACATGTGAAACTTCAGCCAAGTTGCTAAATTATAGAGGCCAAAAAATTTTACTTTCATTTTTTTACAGAAAACATCTGAAATACTTAAGAAAGAAATTAATGATGCAGACTTTAATGCAAGACAGCTAAAATGGAAAAAGTTTGTTCCACCATAAAGGTTTCATCCTAAACATGCCATTGTATTGTATTAGACTGGAATCAATGTCTTGTTGCAGGTATTGAGGTGATAATATTGTGATGCTGGCCACTGAGTGTTTGGCAGAAGGGGAGCTCTTGCCCCACTAAAGGTCTTTGGCTAGCTGCAGTAAGTTTGACTTTGAGAAATCTATAAGATAGTAAGGTGTTGGGCAGTTTGGGTTAGGTTGTAATGGTGAAAAGCACTGAATATTGGTCTGATCTGACTGGTGATGGAGTAACTATATAGACTTAGTTATATAAAATGATGTTTTGTCCCCATGAAGGTATGAGACAAAACATTAGAGATAGAATAAAAAGTATATTATTTATTGTAGTTATTTATCAACATCTGATTACCAGGAAAGTCCGACTGGGTAGAAGCCCATTTTCAGTGGAGGCCCTAGGAGAAAAGGGTCTATATTAGATGAACAAAAGTTCATCTTAGCGAATGCTCACATGAGCGAATATCCAGGTACTCAAAACTGCAATTGTGGGGGGCTCCGCCCCCCACACCCCCTCCTAAATATATATTCCAACTCCGAGATCGCACTACAGTGAGGAAAGGGCAAATATTCCCATCTTCACTGTACCACAATCTCACAATTGCGGTTTCGAGTTCCGCAATACTCGCTCATGTGAGCGTTCGCTAAGATGAACTTTCGTTCATCTAATATAGACCCAGAAAAAAGCTCCAAATTATTACAAAACATTTTAAGAACAGTAATTTTACAATCTTCAAAAATAAAACAAAAACACCTGCAGTTTAAATAATTTTATCAAATTAGACGTAATATAAAAACATTTAAGAATCAATACAAGTTATATGGTCATTATTTAATATTTAGATAAATTTTTGTTTGTAGAGAATAAGGTAGTCTAATACAAACAGGAAGTGCAATATGAAGTGTGGAAAAAATTAGACTTATGGTTTATTTAGAGAGAAAGTCATGGAAGAAAATTTGATAGAAGTAAGGAAGTAAGTTAAGAAGGAAAAGTAAGGAGTTATAAGGACTGAAAGGTACTTGTTCACATTTCAGGATATAGTTGATCCTGGTTTTGAGCAAGAACAGAGGCAGATTTTAGATAAGAAGTCCTTCAGAGTGGTTTTGAAAGATGAAAGGGAGGGTACTGACCTGATGGGTGCAGGTAAGGAGTTCCAGGCTTTTGCAGCCTTGCATGAGTACAGACAATGCCCAGCAGATTTGATAGGTTCCATGTTCAGGTAATGCATATTTGTATGATATGTCAACGTTTGTAGTATGATAATGAGCTTCTATATACTATTTATTTATTTATTTACTTTGGTTTTCTGGAGTAGAACACTGATCATGACTGAACAATTGCAGGTGCAGCACAGGTTACAAATTAGTAACAGAAATAGAATACACATACAATAGAGAAACACAATGCGCATAATGAAGCAGATATAAAAGCAGATGCAGAATATTACATTACTCACTATTCTAAATATACTGTACAATGCATGAAATATACATATTTACAATAAGTGGATACAGAATGAAACAGTTACCTCAGTGAGGCTGTTAGTTAAAATGTGTCCCATTTATTCTGGAAATGTCTTTCATCCTGTCAACATTTCTGCTAGATTTATTATTTTATTTTACCTTTATTTGTAACACAACTTTTGTCATTCCTAATAACTTACTACAGTAATGTTTTGACTTATTGCTGTCCATTCTAGTCATACATTATCATTATATATTATTACATGGCATGCTATTCATTTCTGGTTATACATTATCATTATACATTATCACATGGCATGCTATTCATTTCTAGACATACATTATCATTATACACTATCACATGGCATGCTATTCATTTCTGGGTGTGCATTATCATACATTATCACACGGCATGCTATTCATTTCTGGTCATACATTATCATTACACATTATCACATGGCATGCTATTAATTTCTGGTCATACATTATCATTACACATTATCACACGGCATGCTATTTGTTTCTGGGCATGCATTATCATTGTACATTATCACATGGCATGCTATTCATTTCTGGTCATACATTATCGTTATACATTATCACATGGCATGCTAGTCATTTATATATGATCCTTTGCTGGCTAAATGATCAGGATTTTGATTCATTATGAACAATACTTTGCAACAATACTTTTCTTTCTGTCTTATGTGTTACCTCCCTTCCTCATAGGAATACTTTCTTCTTAGCTACTTCTGCTATATCTTCTTACTAAGGTATTTGATGTAATGACTTTCATTATTACTGCTGTTGTTTTTTCTGTCTATATCATAGTCTGTTGATCACTAACCATGGATCATTGCAGTTATAGGTTTTTAGGTTCATAGGAGATTACTAATCTAATGGCTTAAGAGCCCTTATAAGACTAGCCAGTATAATTTGATTTTACCCAATATGTGGCCCTTAGGGGCAAGAAGATGGTGTAGATTTGTGTATATTCCCTAAGTATTTTACAGATTGCCCTTGTCGATAAGGAACATAAGTGGTGTTCCAGGTGTGAATTTTGATTCCTTAGCCATTGATCCAAATTGCAGTTGAAGAGGGCTAGGGAAGAGTTCTGATTAATGTGAATAGGAAGCCTGTTCTAAAGAAGGGGAATCTCTGTGACACATATCTGACTCTCCAGCATGTTTTGCTGAGTCACTGACTAGGTTTTGATCCATAGACCAGGGTAAACCTTGTGCTGTTTGTCTTGCTGATATGCAGCAGCTCCATCAGGGCTGGATTTGTGAGTTCCTTGTAGGTTAGGCATTGGTCACCCCTTAATAGTCAGTAGAAGACAGAGTAAAGGGATGGGCTTTTAGTCTATCTGCATAGGACATGTTGTTAACACCCTGTATTTTCTTTATGAGGAACCTCTGGGGTCACTCCAGCTATTGTAAGTGCCTGGTCAAGTACATGCCAAATGACACAGTGTACTCAATTATTGGTCTAATTAGGGCTGCATACAGAGGGACTATAACTGCCTTGGATCTGGATGCCATACCTTTATTTATAATCTGTGCCATGTAGAACGACTTCCTCATCACTGTGGACAGATCACATGGGTGGTGCAGTTGTGCAGCAGGTAAAGTTGTCACCTCACAACAACAGGTTTTCCAGTTCGATTCTCGGCTGTGGTGCCTTCCATGCAGAGTCTGCATGTTCCTCCGGTGTTCATGTGGGTTTCCTCCTGGTAGCCCAGTTTCCTCCCAGACATACGTCTGGAGCATTTCTGCTCGGCCCTCCACTGAAATAAGCTCTGTCCTAGCTGGACTTTCCTGGTCAACAAATGCTAATTAAATAAATGGTGCTCAATGTTCAGGTTATTATCTATCTGTGTACCTAGATCTTTTACCTCAGAGTCTAATCTTAGGCATGTGCTATTAATGTTGTAATTTGCCAGGGTCTTTGGCTTCCCAAAGGGTTATGTTAATGCATTTTTCCAACATTAATTTTTAGGCCATGGGTCTGGTACCAATCATTTACCTGATTTAGACCCTACTGAAAGGTATCTATATCATTGGGGGATTCGATTATTGCCCCTAGCTTGCAGATGTTGGCAAACTTTGTAATCCAGAGACCTACCACATTAGCACACTTTTATGCACACTACATTTCATTTTGTATTTATTTAAGATTTATGCATTTATTTGACTGCATATAAGTAGTGCCATTTATTTATTGTACTCAACCTTTCCTGTCAGGGAAATCTGGCTTTAGAGTACTGAAATGAATGAGCAATAATACAGTCCGCTATGAGCATATTGATATCAATCAGTGCACTCCAACAGAAATCATTGCTGGTTTCTATGGAGACAGTCACAGCTTTTGGAATATCAGGTCAATGCAGAGAATGGTAAGGTAGTATATAACACAAATATTATGATGCACTATTACAGTGAATATTTCTCTAAGATCTGTAATTATCATACATGTACTTACAACTGTAATATTTTAAGTTAATTTGTAGTGATAAGGATGTTTTTAGTAATTTACATAACTTTTTGCATCCTTTTCCCATTTCCAATAAAAAAAAATGAAAATAGATGTCCAACAGGTGTGCAAGAGTTATAAGTCCCAGGATTGTGGGCGAGAATATGCTCCTTCTCTGGGGATTGTGCAATCTGAGAGTTTGCATTTGGTCTAAAAGCATGTTTGCCAAAATTGATTTAGTCGACTGCTGCTGGCGGTGGAATAGAGAAGTCCAGGAAAACATCAAAGAAAGAAGGACTGCAGGAAAAAGTGGGAGAATGAAAGGACAGGCCAGGAAAATAAGGAAGCTGGCTAACAAAGAGGCTCAGAGACGAGTTGCAGTATAGCAAAGAACAAGGCATTAAAAGCACTCTACCAACCTCTGCAAAGGGACTCAGTGAATGGCACAAAGAAACTCTTATCAGGTTTCAAGGCAAAGACAGAAAGAAAGAAAATTGTCAGATGCCATTCGTAAGAGATGCCAGCAACAACCTGCTCAGCAGTCCACAGAACATCAAAGGCAGGTAGAAGTAGTGCCTCCAACCATACCTCTCAACCGTCCAGATTTTTGCTTCACATTTTTGGTCTGTTCTTTATAAAATTTGAGTTTTTTGGCAAATCACTGAAGACTAAAGTCACTAAATAATGACATACATTTGAGGTTCAGACTTCATATTCTTTATAAAATGCATGTTAACACTAATGATGTTATTCTAGAAACTTTCAAAGTTCATAAGAGCATTATTTAAAATCTATCCCTATTTTTGGGCCCTTCCGTCTCCATTATTTTAGGCTTTGTCTGGATTTCTTGCACTAAGAGGTTGAGAGACTTGCTTCCAGCAGCTTCTGAATAAAAAGAAATACCCACAGAAGCTGTCCTGCCCCAGACACAGTCTATAGTAAGAGAAGAGGAGGAGCCCAACAAAGAAGTGAGAACAGCACTAAGGAAAATGAAATCAGGGAAAGAAGATATGATAAAGATACTGGGTGAAATAGGGGAGAAATGACTCATGAGGGTACTCATAGCAGTATGGAGAGAATGACATGTCCCAGATAATTGAAGAATAAGCATACTAGTGCCAGTGTTCAAAAACAAAGGGGGCATTCACTACTGTGGGCAGTAGAGATGTATAAAACTCCTGTCACACTGCATGAAAGTTCTGGAGAGGGTGATTGATAAATGATTATGCAAAGCAGTAGAAATTAAGATCGGAAATAAGCAGTTCAGAATCAGATCGGGATGAAGCACATCTGGCCTGAGGTTTGCAGTGGGATAGATATTTGAGGAAAGAGTCCAACTGACTTTCCTAGTCTTGGAGAAATCATAAGACATGGTCCCGAGAAACAGTGGCGGCTGGTGACTTCAAATTAAAAGGGGGCTGCAGGAGACAGTGGAATGGGTGGGGCCAATGGTAATGGGGTGTGGCCAACCAGAAAGGGATGGGGCTATGCTCAAAACCACAACAACTGGAACTTTAATTAAATACGCTGCCCTGGGTGCCAAACCGTCATTACAAAAGTCCAGTCAAGACAAAATGAAGTGTAGAAGAAAAATATTTCAATGCATTGGCTACATG
>NC_056746.1:1040275411-1040325411 GCF_019279795.1 Protopterus annectens
AGGAATAGCCTTCAGTATGTTCCAGTTTTTCTTTACTATGTTCCTGATTTCTACTGATTGAGGGCTGTGCTGTACCCCTAATGCTCTCTCAAAATTCCTTTCTGAGGGAAACTGGATATCAACTGGTAGGCCTGTCCCTAATAGGGGTCTATACTTGCTCCTCCATTTGGACTGAACATAACCCCTAATTTCATTCACCAAAGGAGGTGGGTACCCTCTAGCAATTAATATTTTAGCCACTATATCCAATTCTGGTTTAAGATCCTTGGGATGTGAAGTCATTGTATTGTCCACAAACATTGGTTTATTGCATCTAGAGAATTTAATGGGTATTTTAATGTTTTGTTAGTCTCTCATTCAGTTTTTTTGTGTATTTATTTAGGAATTAATGATATTCAGGACCTTGATTTTAGTACTATAGATTTACAACACATAACTTGATAGGCATTCCTTTTGAGCATAACTTATTAGGGACATGTATAATTGTTTATAATTGTTTAATTATTCAATTAGTTTTTATTGATTGGGGTATATAAATGTTATGTTAATGGATGCATTTGTCTGAGGAAGTCCTTGTGGTCAGGACAAAAACGTGGTGACTGCATTCAGTGTTTAATGTTTAATGTTAATAGTTCATTTATTTATTTTTCGTGGTGAATAAAAGTTGATATTGAATGTTTATAGCTGTTCATGTTCTCAGCGGTTATTTAGTAACCTAGAGTGTCTGTTTAAAGAATTCTTGGAACCTGGCTTCCTGTGTTACATTTCACTGTATTCAGAACTTCATATTCAGTAAGCTCTAGGTAAAGAAAATGTCTGTAGTGCAATCATAATATAACTATGAATAAACAAAAAGGTGCAAGGTAAAAGGTTATTTTTAATAGAAAACATAGTTTGTATCTTTAGTACAAATAACACAAAAAGTGTGACAAAGTATCTAAAACACTTTAAGATGATCAGAACCAAAGAGCAAATGTTCCACAGTGATGAACAAATGAAGTCATTTGAAGTGATTGTGGATGGACAGTATCCTACAAAATGTCAGCTTTTGATAACACCTATCCTACTTTGAAAGCATCTTAGTTTGCTCAGAGAGAAAAACCCAGCTGTTATTGGACAGGGGTCAAATGGACCACCGTCCTGCTGCATGGAGCATGAGGCTGTCCATTGTACTCTAAGCTGCAGGAAAGTACCCCACTAGTAGTGAATGAGAACCTGTGTGATTCCATCAACCAGAAAATCAGGCGGAGGACAAGGCTGAAGGGCAGTTGTGCTGCAGTTGACAGAAGTGCTGAGGACAACAGTAATCTCCAGGCATGAACTGATTATTATGTGTATAAGAACAGTAAAAAGGATGGCATTAATACCTGCTATGCACACTGATGGACAGCTGTCGGAAGCAGTTTGCTGCTGCATTCTGATAATTTTCCTGACTGTTGTGCACATCATGTTTTCCCAGTAAAAAATAATTCCTAGAATATTTGAGTGTGTAATATTTATCTCAGTTACTCTTAATGTTCAAAGCGTTATACTTCTTCCAATGTAAAGTGACTATATTTTAAAAATGCTCACTGAAATGTATTCACATCTTTAATTTTGTAGATTTTAGACATGGCTGTTGTAGCTTCACTAAATCCAGTCCAGTTCATGCAGGGTTGTAATCTAGTGTATTTTCTCTCTCTGTTTTATGACAGCTAATGATTTGTATTTTTTCTTATGTCTCAGCAGTGCAGTATTAATATAATTCTTATTGGCTTCTTTGCCATCATTTGTCATTGTAGCAGCTTTGGTCACTGTGGAAGACAAAGACATAAATTATTTTATGCTGCTAACATAAAAGAGAGAGAGAGAGAGAGACAGAGAGAGAGACAGTAAAAAAAACAGAGACATTAACAAGAGCCCTTGAATGACAACTTGTTAAAGTCACATGACGATGTGCTAAAGTTTGGCTTTTGTTATGCAGCGTTAATTAGAACACTGTCTTTAGCAAAGATTAGCATAAATAAATGATTGTTTTCCAAAAGGAATTTGTTTACAGTATTAAATGCATTTAATAAAATCCAAAATCTTTATATAGTAGTTAAAAAAAGACTAATTACTTTTGATGAATCTGCTAGTTTAAATGTTACATGTGGAAGTATCCCTACCACAGCAAACTTGTGCATCTTTAAGTGAGAGTGATATGATAACAGGGAACATTTTGATCTATACTTTTACTGTCACACATTTTATTCAACTTAACAGCCTCATTTTACATTTCAAATAATAACTGAAACAGTAACTTTAATGTGAGCCAGTTAATTCCATTAGTATTCTTTCCACCTACCATTTTAACTTCACTTTCTGTGCATCATTACATATACAGCAAATAATGTTTCTATATCAGAGAAAATGGGTGCTTAAGAAAGGACTGCACGTAACATACATATCTACAAGGAGTTCATCTTAAAGGCAGTTAAAACTATTAATATTTATTCTATCCCCAATCCTTACAACCCTATATTATACTTTCCTGATGGCAGTTTATGACGTTTACCAATGACAGGAAACTGGTTCATTTAAGCAAAAAGTTCCAAGAGTTCCATGTCAGAATAAGCATCTGCAATGTTAATGTCACAGCTGTCAGTACAATGAAACTGTCATAGCTGTGTTGGCATAATGGTTAAGGTATTTATCGCATATATACAAGGTACAGGATTTGATTCTCACCTTTGAAGAGAAATTGGGTAGACTTAATGGCCTGTAAGGGCAGCTAGCCTAGTACTTACCTATGTTACTGTAGCATGGCTGCAAATCATTTTCCTCCAGAGACTGAATAACTCTTCTTTGTTACTCATACAGTAATTATGACCAGACACACAAGAGGCCACTGGGGCATTTTTTTTGTGTCTTATTCTTTGGAATTTAGCAGAGGTGAACATTGTGAGCAATAGTTGTATTAGCAGCTGTAAATATGCTACAAACACTCTAAACCTGAACAGTCAGCCACAATTAAATCAGAAATAATCATGATAGGAAACTGTGATCATTTATTGTCTTTAATAATAGGAGATTAAAACTTTTAAGATGGTCTTGCTGTTAAGGTAAAATAACAATAATGCTTCATCCTCTGTTAATTAATAGACATGTCTTGTTGTTGCTGATATTACACTAATCCCAGACCCTAAACAGGACTGTATTATGGCATTGAATCTGAACATCACTATACTTATAAAACTACTTTAAAAATGAGTATCAGGTGTACTGAAAAGGGATTGTTTTTAGGACAATACATGAGATTTAAAACAATCAATAATTTCACAATCCAAACAAGGTCTTGCTCTTCTCTAGCAATACTTGTGATTTTTGAGTGGCAATGTTATTATTGCAGAATTCTTAGACTAATAATTTACTCATACTGACTGCAAATATTTTCAGTTTTATAACAGTTGTTTTGTTATGGATTCCATGTCTGCTTATGTGCATCCTTACTTATCATTAGTGGTATTCCTTGTCATTATGCAGATGCATTGAGTGTAGCTTAGCTACGATTCACTGAGGTCACTTTTGGTAATGTGCCATATAATATAACATATCCCTATTCCAGCCCCATGCCTTGATGAGTCTGGGGATGTCCTTCTGTATGACCCAGTTACTGCATGTAGGATGTTTACTGCATGTTGCATTCTGCACAAAATGATCATGCACCAATCTGGTGGTGAAGTAACCCATGCTGTCACTGCAGCTCCTATTTCCAGCCCCACTATGACTAATGATGACCAGCTAGCATTAGCGGTAAGGGACCCCATGCATCAGGCTCATACATAGCATACAGCTGCACAGGTAAAGAGGTGGCATCTAGTCCAGAAATATTGACAGTGACATTCCAGTTAGCATTTCCTTTAGTGCAAAACACACATCACATATAATTGATGCATGCAGTGATATCTCTGAGCTATGCTGTCTGGTGAATAGTCTGCTGTCACTATTCAACTGATATTCTCTCTCATCTTAAATGATTTTTCTATTATTTCATAAGAGTTATTTCAAATTCTTATTTGTAGAAATCATGTCTGAGTGCTCACTGACTGCTGTATAGTGATGTCATAAGGCATCATATCAGTAATAATTACCTTTTAAACTGTTTTGAAAAATAAATTCTGCTGAAGTGATGCACATAAGTATGCATTCTTTGAATGTCCTTATTTGGTAAAATTAGTAAAACCAGTTATTCCAGTATTACATTCGAATGAAAAAGCATCATATTGTTTTTTTTATATCCATTACAGGGATGTGATACATAACAGTTGTAAACTGCCCCCGTTTTTTTCATATATTATTCCCCTTCTAGTTAAACATTCAGCTGGTTTCTGAAGGTCAAATTGTAAGTAAAAAAATTCTCAGAACTGAGTCCCAGTAGCTCAAGATCAAATGAGTCCTACACATCCCCAAAGGATAGGCTAGGTGATAGTGGAAGTGATTTTGAAGAGGGGTTGTCATAAGAGCTGTATGATAACTTAGTTCAATGTCATGATGTAATTGATACAGGTGACACTGCAGACACTGATCTGACACCGCTTCTTGAATATGATCTGGACCTGGAATAAGGAGATCTGATAGATTTAGATGAACACTGACATGGTCTGCATGAAATTTGCTGTGCTTGTTCCTCCCAACTAGTTACATTACTTTCCTGAGAAGCACTTGTTGTCTCATATGATCTGCCCTCACATATCCGGACAGGAGCCTGCCCTCTTCCCTTTCCAAGATTGACTCCTTCTTGAGTCTGCTAACAACTAGTATTCAAATGGATGCAGCCAATGATGCTTGGTGTGCTAACACTACGGATTAGTGTGATTGTGGCATTATCCCACTATCTGGCATTTCCATGTAGTGCTGAAAATCCTCACGCATGCCTCCCACTTCCACCTGACTCTCCATGGAAGTACTTCAACCAATAACAATTTCACAGCATGTTATATGTTAGGCAGCCAATGCTTTCCATGTTTCCTGGGGTAGCTGTAATAAATGCCTTTACTTTTATAAAGGTGTCACTGTGGACACTGTTAAATATAAATGCCTGCCATTATCCTCAAAGTATTCTTCTGGTGTTCAAGATACTAGTGCAGAGGTGCAAGGTGTTCCTCCTGTGCAAGACAGAGTTCAATATTAGCACATGTTTAACTTTGAGATGTGCTGTCACTTCCTGCAGAGTTACTAACATGTTGTGGGGTGTGAGATCCTGACATTAAACTTGGGGATTGCATGTATCATCATCATCAACGTCTTCAACAGACATTCTGTTGCTATCTTACAAATATATTGGTATAGTGGAACTGTATGTTTCTGCTGCAGACAATGTTAAATAAAAATTTGAAAATATTACTCATAATGAAATAACATACTCTAATGCATGATATTAGAGGGCTGTGGGGGACACTGTATTCTGTGTTGATGTAGAAGGTTCACCTATCAATAAAAATTGTCATATGTTTAGTGTAGTCATTCATCATCAGAATTCAGTTCTCTGTATGAATATGTTACTGTTCTTAAACCAACCTTCATGAGCAGATGACTGTTGCTGCTGCAGACGTTAGTAACAGCCAGTGTCCACACCATCTCTGATTATTCCATTGCCATCATTGTCTGTGTCATAGTCATCCCCATGGATGGAGAGAAGGTATATCTCTTCTGGAGTTAAATATATAATTGTTGAAAGCCCCACCAGTACTGGCATGGGCAATGGCATTCTGTCTCATCTTGCTTTAGCATATCCTACCATATAATTTTCCATCTTCTTGCACTGTTTTAATGTGCAGTTCCTGCCACTCACTGCATTAATGTTGAGGACAACTTGATTAGAGGCTGTTGTCCTCTGACACTATCTGGTCCACCCTTTACCAAAAAAAGAAGTTATGTACCTACCATAACGTTCCATGTTAGTTGTCTTCATCTCGCCTTCTTTCTTGCTGGTTGGGATCGGAGCCGATCCTCGGCTTCAACTCGGCCATCTATAATAGCTTGAGAGCTGTTTACTGGCTTGAGGCTACCCCTTCTCCCATAATGCCTAGAGATAGCTACCCAGATCTCGTTTGAAATAGCTAAGTCCAGACATAACAAGAGAATAAACCAGTCAAAAGAACTGGTTGACTTATACCTCCTATATCCTCTAAATCAATAGAGGGAAACAAAGAATACTCAGCCAATGAAAAGGGACTCCTCTCAATCCACTAGGACAGGGGGATGAGGTCTCACCTACATTCTTGCTGGTTGGCACAGCATCCCTAGCACCTAATATTCTGGGTGGCTCAGTGGAACAGACTCTTCAGAACAGTGGAACCAAAATCAGCTCTGCTCCTGGAGACCATATCCACCTTGTAATGAGAAATAAAGGTATGAGGATTTGCCCACATAGCAGCTGCACATATGGAATCCATGGACAACCTAGTCTTGAAAGCTACAGAGGTGGCTAATGCCCTAGTAGAATGACCTTTCAGTTTAGATAGTAATTCCTTATCCCTTAACTGATAAATAAATGAAATAGTATGGGATAGCCATCTAGATAAAGTAACCTTGGAAACTGGGAGACCTTGTTTGTTTAAGGCATAAGACTGAAACAATTGGTCTGATTTTCTTATTTCTTTAGTTTTATGAAGGTTAAAACGCAATTGTCTGTGCATGTCTAATTGGTGAAGTTTGTACTCTGCCTTGTTGCTATGATTGGGGAGGAAAACGGGGAGATCTATAGATTGATTTAAATTAAGTTCAGAGCAGACTTTGGGAAGAAATGAAGGATTTGTCCTCAGAGAAACTCTATCCCTATGAAAAACCAGATAAGGGGGACAGACACATAGTGCCTGTAGTTCTGAGACTCATCTGGCTGAAGTAATAGCAACCAGAAAGAGTGTTTTCCAAGAGAGAAATTTGATGGAGCATGATGCCACTGGTTCAAAAGGAGGCAAAATTAAGGATGTTAGGACTAGATTAAGGTCCCAGGGAGGAGGGGGGTCTCTCACTGGAGGTTTAAGAAGAGATGTCCCTCTCAAAAAGGCTTTATATAGCTTGTGAGATATGATGCTTGAATTCTGTAACCCAATGTGAAAATTAGAAATGGCTGCTAATTGTACCCGAATGGTAGCGGAAGCAGCTCCAGAGTGAAACAGTTGTGCTAGGAACTCTAGGATCTCATGGACTGGGGCTGAGAAGGGATCCACATTCCTAGACTCAGCCCAATAAGAAAAAAATTTCCATTTGCTAGTATAAATAGTCCTGGTGGTGGACTTATGTGAGTAAACGATAATCTCACGGACTGTTGTGGAAATGCTAGGGAACCTGGCTAGGGTTGGCAGTGGAGCAACCAAGCTGTGAGCTGGAGAGTCTGAAGGGACTGATGCAACCCGCCTGATTGATGAACCAGTAGATCTGGAATCAGGTCCAGAGTCCAGGGCTGATCGAGAAGATAGAGGTGTAGGAACGGAAACTAAATCTGTCGAGGCCAGTAGGGGGCAATGAGGATCATTTTGCAGCCCAATGACTTTGCTTTTTGTATGAGTCTTGGTATAAGGGGAAAGGGAGGAAATGCATAAAGGAGTCCCTGAGGCCAATCGTGGACTAGAGCATCCCTGGGTAGGTGACCTGGAAGCAGAAGGAGGGAGAAGTAGTTGCTGCATTTGCTGTTGAATGGGGTGGCAAAAAGATCGCAGCAAGGCTGTCCCCATTTGTGGAAGATCATGTCCGCAACTTTCTGATTCAGAGACCACTCATGAGGCATGAGGATAGCTCTGCTGAGCCTGTCCGCTATGACGTTGGATCTCCCAGGGATGTGCATCGCAATTAGAAAACGTTGGGAGGAAATCACCCACTGCCACAGTCTGAGTGCTTCTCGACACAAAGGGTAAGATTTGGTCCCGCCCTGTTTGTTGATGTACCACACTACTGACATATTGTCTGTTTGGATTGCAATGGTTCCAGAAGGAAGAGAGTCTTGAAGGGCTTGCAACGCTAGGAGCATGACTCTCATCTCTAGGATATTTATGTGCAGATGGTACTCGTGAGGTTGCCAAGTGCCTTGGACTGTCCTGCCCAGATAATGCCCCCCCACTCTATCAGGGAGGTGTCTGTGGTCACTGTGGCTACTGGAGGGGGCTGAATGAAGGGTCTGCCCTGAGTCACTAGTGGGGAGACCATCCACCAGGAAAGGTGCCTTTTGCATGCTTCTGTAATCATGATCATGTGAGACATGGGTAGCTCTTGGAAAGACCACTGTGTGAAAAGTAGCCACTGAAGAATCCTCATATGGAAGCGCGCCAATGGAAGAAGGAGGATGGCAGCTGCCATGGAGCCTAGAGTTTGAAGGACATATTTGACTTGTATCTTCTTGCTCTGCATTAAAACTTGCACTTGTTGATGAATAGTGGACACTCTTTCCAGTGGTAACCTTGCGAACATTTCCTTTGTGTTTAATTCTGCTCCTATGTAAGTGATAGACTGAGAGGGCAACAATGTAGATTTTTCGAAATTTATGGTAATACATAGCTGGGTGCAAAAAGTGATTGTGTAATCCCGTGCTTGTAGGAGTTGATGCCTGGTGGCAGCAGTGTCTAGATATGGAAACACCTGGAATCCTTGACGTCTCAGGTGAGCCGTGACCACTGCCATACATTTGGTAAATACCCAGGGAGCTGTGGTGAGACCAAAGGGCAGAGCTCTGAACTGGTAATGTAAGAATGATTTGGTATGTAAGAAAGATTTGTCCTTTAAACAATTTTTTGAAAAAGAAATTAATTTTGGTAAGAAACAATCTAATAGACCAGTTGGCAATTTTAAATGTGGAAGGTGCACAGTGTGTACACATATACACTGTACAGGTGACCAACTTGTTGTTAATTCTTATTGTATTAGGATTATAGGCCACTTCAATTGTTATACATCCAACATTGTGTATGTTGCATTATGCCAGGATTGCCAAGCCTTTTATGTTGGCAAAACCAGCATACGGTTTAGAGCTAGAGTGAAGGAACATCTGCTGGATATGCAATATATGAAAACAACCAATGCCCTTGCTAGGCATATACAAAACAACATTAATCACAGTTATAAATTTTGTATTATCCAGCACATGGATTATGATGCACAGGGTAGGTTTACCAAATACGATTTGGATGTTAACGAATTGAGATGGCAGATACGTTTGGATGCTTACAATTGGCCTGGGTTGAATGAATTTTGTAGCATTAAACCCATTTTAAGACTCAATAGGATTAAGGGTAAAACATGATCCACAATTTATTTACCCATACGCATTCATCATCATATATTTTAGGTTATTAGTATTATATTTCAGTTTTATTTTCAGTACATTTACATAGATTATTCATCAGAGGTATATATATTTTTTTCATATATACATTTTGCAGTTTTGATAGGACATTAACATAGTTATACATATACATATATTTTAATAGTTTATTTATGTGTTTCACTATGTTTTATGTTCAATAAGATTTTAGTCAAGTGTATCAAATTAATTGTTTGTGGATGTGTCTTTGTATTAATTGTTTTTACATTTAAATTTATTACACTTCATTTAATTCATTTATTTTTATTTCATTTTATTTTACTTATTTTTAATTTGTTAAGCATGTTTTACTTTTATATTTTCATATATATATATATATATATATATATACATATATGCATATATATATATATATATATGTAACCATTGTCAATTCATTAGATTCTTTGGTTAGTGGTAGTAATTAGTCAGCATTGTCTTAATTGGGGTGTGACCTGTGTATTTAAATGTTAGTCTTCACTAGGATGTGTATTCTGATGAAGTTCGTCAATTCGGACGAAACCTAGGTTAATTCGTGTTTTTCGTGGTGTGTACAATAAACTGGTCCATTATAGCTGTGGTTGTTTGTTTTTTCCTACAGTTCCAGCACAGCGTGGATTAATTCTGGTTGCTGTCAGTGGGTTTGTTGAGAAGAACCTTCCGGTTGGTCTGGTGCTCCCTGTCCTTGTTTTTTGGCTCTGAACTGGTAATGACTGGCCCCCACCCGAAAGTGAAGAAATCTCCTGGAACGTCTGTCCATCTTGATATTGTAGTACGCATCCTGAAGATCTATTGATCTCATCCAATTGTCCTGACCCAGAAAGGGTAGAATGGACTGTAGCGTGACCATCCAAAACTTTGTTCTTTGTACAGATCTGTTTAATCTGCAGAGATCCAGAATGGGTCTCCAGTTCCCTGTCTTTTTTGGTACCAAAAAGAACCTTGAGTAAATTCCGGATCCGAGCTGGTCTGCGGGGACCTCTTGGATGGCTCTTTTTCCTAGCAGTTTTGAAACTTCTATAACTGCTTGCTCCCTCAGATTGGGTGGAACATCTGGAAGGGCCTTTTTTGATTGTAGGGGACTTTGAAGAAAGGGGATTCTGTAACCTCCGGATATAATGGATAGTACCCATCTGTCTTTTGTTAATTTTTGCCAGGCTCTTGGGTACAGAGAGAGTCTTCCCCCAACTGCTTTCAGAGGCAAGCAGCCGGGCAACCCATCAGGGATGTTGGAAGGCCTTGTCAAAGAAGGATTTCCTGTGCCCTGGTTCTGCGGACCCCCTCTGCCATGAGGTCGGCATCTATTATTGTTATTTCCCCCTCTGCCTCTGGATGAAAAATCACTACTTGTGTCAAGCAAGGCTCCCTGAGATTTGCGGAACCACATTTTCCCACTCCTCTGACCCTTGGGGAAGGGTCTTGAGGGAGGGGAAAAACAGACTCCCACGGCAGAGAGAGCCTTGCCTTCTTGCTCACACCTAGTCAAAGTGTCTTTTACCTGTGGCCCAAAGAGAAAGGAGCCATCAAACAGGGTGCTGGTGAAGGAAACTTGAAAGGGTTCCACAAAGTTACACAGCCACATCCAAGCATGTCTCCTGAGGGCCACAGCAGTGCTCGCAGCTCTACTCGCTCCTTCGGCAGCATAGGAAATGAGCCTCATGGAGGAGTTGACTATGGAATTAAGAGTCACTAGCTGGGAAGTTACTTTGGTTTGAACTCCCTCAGCTGTAGGATCTTGAATGGTATCTCCTAGCTCTTTTAGGAGATCCCTCTGAAGACGAGTAAAGTGACATAAGTAGTTCAGGGACCTCATGGAGAAAGTCGCTGAAGCAAACATTCGCTTTGCATATCTGTCCATCATCCTAGACTCCTTGTTAGGAGGATGAACAGATGAAGAGGTCTCTGCCATCTCTTTTTTGGTGGTGGCTGCTACCACCAAGGCATCAACGGGCACACCCTTAGAAAGAAACTGCTTATTCTGGGGGGCTGTAATGAACTTATTAGGTCTCCTCGGAGTTGGGTTTGCTGTGTCCAGAGCTGACCAAGCATTTCAAGCCACTACAGACATGAATGGATTGAAAGGCAGAGAAACCCAGGAGGTGGAAGGTCAGGAACCGAAAGCATCCAGGAATACAGACACATCCTTAGTAGGGGCTAGGGGAGTCCAGTTCCCCCCTCTGCCTAAGCATTTCAAGGATGTCCATGAACAAAACATCTTCAGAGGGGGATCTGGGGACCCTTCCAAATCATTAAAGTCTTTATCAGAAGTGAAAGACTCTGGGGAGTCAATGTGCTTCCTCTTACACTTCTTCTTCTGAGGGGGCTCCTCTGAGAGATCAGGAGAGGCCTCAGAAGAAGAGGAGGAAACACCCAATGGGGTGTCCTGGACTATCGGTTCCCTACGCTTGGGGTCTGGAGGAGGAGCAGAGGTTGGCACAGACACTATAGGGAATGGAGTCAGTGGAGCCAGTAGTGGAGCTGACTCAGGGGACAGCACGCTCTGCATGACCTCAAAGGCACCCCCATCTCAAGGAAGAGAAAGCTCCAGCTCCAAAGAAACAGGAATCTTTCTCCGCACCAAGGGGGACAGCTCCGAGGCCGATGTTGGAGCCGAGCTCACCTGCACTGAAGCTCCGAGAGGGAGAACAGGGTTGGACAAGGGTCCGATGCCACTCCACCCTCAGAGCTGATGAGGAAGCTCTGGCAACCAGATTCCTCGATCGAAGGAAGTATCGAGGTAATCGGTGCCGAGGTTGGAACCAAAGAGGATATGGTGATCAGAGCCGATGGTTCCACTACCCAAACCCCAACGAACTCCGGCTCTGGACACATTGGAGTTGGAGGAGGAATATCAAGTGAAGTGTGTACGGAGCTGATACCTGTTGAGGAGAGCTGGACAATATTTTAGCTAGTGCCTGCGACTTTAACAACCTACTGACTACTCTCTCCACATCGTGATCTGACAGCCTAGAGGACTGAGAGGAGTGAGAGGACCGGTGGCTATGTTCACTTTGAAGCAATGGAGACTGAGGAGCCGAATGCACCGACTCTAAGGAAGGGGACCTCAGCCTCTTGTGACTCCGCGATGGCTCCAAAACATCCGATGGAGCCGACAGGGAGGTTGTCTTGTCGGTGCCAGCTGGAACCGACTTAGAAGGTAAATCCAGCACAGGAGTCGGCTCCGAAGATGGAGCCGATGGCTTAGTGGACTTTGGGGATTTCACTGGCTGTGAACTCTTTGCTGGTGAATCCTGGGGTTTTAACAGACACCTAAGAATTAGTTTGTTCTTACGCTCCTGCAGGACTCTTGGACTAAAAGCATGGCAAATAGAACAAGAGTCCTGCAGGTGAACAGTGCCTAAACAGTAGACACAACTAGTGTGCCCATTTGTCAGAGACATTTTCTGACTGCATGAGTCACACTTCTTAAAACCAGAAACCTTAGCTTCCTTAGACATACTGTACTAAGAAAAAGGAGGACTAAGAAGTGACTACTGACAAAAAAAAAACAGTACTAACCTAGACAAACACACCAGTACTATGCTAACTACAATTTTTTTTTTATATATATCAATAATTGAAAATAGAGAAAAAGGAGAGCCTCTAAGTTAAACAGCTAACCTAGGGATGGGGTAGGGGTGGGGAGAACTCTCTAACTTAAATGAGTTCTAACACAAGGGAGAGATACAAGAAAAAATAACAGCAACAAGTATAACTATTCCAAATAGAAAAAAAATACTAGAAAAAATATTAAATTTAGAAGGAAAGTTAAACAAAAAGCTAAATATATGAGCCTGAGCCAGAAAAATGACACCCTCACAGCTGAAGTGGCAAACAAGATCTGGGTAGCTGTTGCTAGGCATTATGGGATAAGGGGTAGCCTTGAGCCAGTAAACAGCTCTTGAGCTATTGAAGATGGCCGAGTCAGAGCCGAGGATCGGCTCCAATCCCAACCAGCAAGAATGAAGGCGAGATAGACAACATAACATCAATGTTTCCGATATAGTCTAAAGGCTACCTTCAAAATGCATGAAGTTATCTGTTTTCTGCCTTGATCCTTCGTAAAGCACAGGCCAAACCTATACAGAAAAAGCTTTTTAAAGTAATCATCATTCAAGCTACACAACACTGACAATGTGAGCCTGCCACCCTTCTAAAAATGTTAGGTAACACAACCCCCATAGTTATTATATACACATACAGTCCAGCCAAGTAAAGATGTGATGCAGCATTAGTTGCAGTGCATTCACATCATTAAAGCAATCACTTTTTAACAGAATCATGCCTCCCCTGCTCCCTTCCATCATCATGTATTCATATAATTTTTCATTCATCAGTAGCAGTCAAAAATATCCCAGTAAAGACATGTGTATGTTGAGCCAACAAAATATACTTCACAGTCTAATGACTGCATTTCTGCAGTATAAGCATAATCACTAAATGATGTTGTTGTTGTCTTTCAGCTTTTCCTGGTTAGGGGTCACCACAGTGGAACTCTGGTCCACTAATGATACAACATCTATATTAGAATCCTGCTGGGCATGGAGCCATCTTTAAATCTCTAGTCTCCCACCAGGACACAAGTGCTCTTCAGCAATTACATTCTGCTAGCCGGTAAGCCATTAGACCTCAGGAATTTCTTTTAAAAGTGTTCAGATTTGTAAAGTAATACTTACTTTTTGCTGTATTTGGATTTATACAACTTGTATTCATTTTTCTGATTTCTGACTACTGATCTGCCATTGTTACCTGCTGTTATTATACCTGGCTGATTGTTTCCTCTCAGCAATTTCCTACTCCTTTGGCTCTGCCCCCTCCCTTCGCCCTTCGGCTCACTCCTCCTCCCTGCCCCCAAATCTCACCCGCCCCTGGGACCTCTACATTTATCCCCGCATAACCACACCCACCACATTCCCTAGTCAATCAGAACATATTCTTCTCTCCACCCACTCCATAGCAGTCCACTCCCACACCCACCCTTTCCCTCTCTGAACACATACCTACTGTAGACAATCCCCACTCATCTCAACATGTCCTACACTCACCTTCCTCTCCTACTACTAACTCTTCTAACTATTCTTACCTCTACCTACCTCATAACCTACTATGAGCAACCTTTAAATCCTACCTTTTGTACTCCACACAAACATACCCTAGCTACCCCCCCAACTACACTCACAACCCATCACAGTCCCATATACAGCAACTCATATCTTGAACCTAAATATCATTGTCTCTCACACATCAAATACCTTATTCTTCGACTCACAAAACACTTGCACAGCATCAAAACCTCACAACTAACTAACCTTATTCATGGTTTATCATTACTTGATGGGGACATCCACCCCAACCCAGGCCCAAACACAGACATACCATCCCCTAATTCCCAAACTATGAAACCTATGTCTACACCACAAACTAAACCTCCCAAATCTCTCACAATAGCTCATCTTAACATCCGTAGCATATGTAACAAACTTCCTGCTCTTCATGCCCTACTAGAAGTCCAACAGTTTGACATTCTCTGTCTTACTGAAACCTGGCTTAAACCCACAATAAAAGATAACGAAATTATCCCCCCTGGCTATAACATCCTAAGACAAGATCATCTTAACAAAAAAGGTGGAGGAGTAGCTATACTCTTCATAACTGGACTGGAAATAAGTAAATCAGCCCTTACCCCACCACATGACTCTAATGTTGAACTGATTATTTCCAAACTCCCTAAACTCACACAAAACTATTAATATTATCTGCACTTATCTTCCCCCAGGCAACAATTCCCTCATATTAGAAGACCTACTAAACTGGTTTTCAATTAATCTCCTTCAAGAAACAATACTACTAGGCGACTTTAATATTGATTGGAACATGTGCAAACAAACTAATCCGTCTACCATTATTAACCTGCACGGATTCCATCAAACCATTAACTCCACAACTAGAACAAATAAAAACAATAACAAAGAAACCATTCTCGACTGGATCTTGACTAATAGTCCCCAACAAATGTATTCAACAGGTACCCTCCCAGGCGACCTTAGCGACCACTCTCTCACATACATCATTAGGCACAAAACTCATCTAACAACACCTCCCTAATTCGCTCATCTCGCAGCAAAAACATTTTAACCTTCAGCAGTTTCAAAACAAACTCAGCTTGATTAACTGGTCACCTCTAAAACTCTCCCAATAGATGAAGCTGTTAACCACTTTAATAATACCTTTCTTACTATTCTCGATCATCATGCCCCCATCCGTTCTATCTGAATGAAATCTAAGACAGCTCAATGGCTAACAACCAACACCAAACAACTTATCCTTAGTAAGAATAAAGCTTGGACTAAATGGAGAACCACGAACGACTCTTTTGATCACCTTAGCTTCAAACAAAAAGGAACAAGACTAAGCTTGCTATCAAACAAGATAAAAGGAACTATTACAACAAGCTACAGCAATCCTCCCACCGCCAAGCACAAACATTTTGGAAATCAATTAACTCAGTACTATCCCCGGCAAGGTTGAAACCCCCAACCCACTAGGCTCCTGCCCTGACTCTCCCTTCAAACAGCTAACGCATTCAATAACTTCTTTACTTCAACCATACTTAAACTTGCCAACCAACAAAGCCCTGACCCTCTTTACTAGCTAATACTAACTGCACTCCACCTCTATTTCAACTTAAACCCATACCTACTTCCTATATTCTTAATTTACTTCAGAAACTCAAACCCTCAACCCCTCAGCTGACAAATTGCCAGCGGAATATCTCCAGCTAGGTGCTAAAGCTATTGCCTACCCTATCTCTATTCTAATCAACAGAACCATAAAAGAAAGTACTATACCCTCACTCTGGAAAATCTCCCACATCATCCCTCTCTTCAAAGGGGGCGATTCATTTGAGTACTCGAGCTACCGCCCTATAGCACTGCTATCTCCTATTGCTAAAATAATGGAGAAATGCATCCACAAACAGCTTTTAAATCACCTCCTATCTAATAACCTTCTAGCTACTTGCCAACATGGCTTTCGGCCCTACCATAGCACCACAACAGCCTTATTATCCTTCATAGACTCCATTAATATAAAACGGAACAACAATCTTCTTTCATCTGCATTCTTTGTAGACCTGTCAAAAGCCTTTGACATGGTGAATCACCAACTCCTCCTACATTGTTTAAAATCTCTCTCTCTCAATAATCTTGCTTTAAGCTGGTTTACTTCCTATCTTCAGAATCGGAAACAAGCTGTTTTATGGAACAACAATCTTTCTGAACTTCTCCCTACCACTTTAGGAGTACCTCAGGGCTCCATCTTAGGTCCTCTTTTATTTTCCATCTTTATTAACGACCTGTATCTAGCCACCCCACTAACTACTTGCATTCAGTGCCGATGACACCACCATCATCTGCTCTGCCACAACCCAAGCTGACCTCCACTCACTTACTCAAAAACTTTTACCACCATAGAACAATGGTTCTCCAATCACTGCCTTCTCTTAAACCCTAAGAAAACTAAACTTCTCCTCTTCTCACCCACACACCTGTCTCCCCCTATTAGTTTCACACTTACTTCTAACAATGGCACCTTATCTCTCCTGACCAAACAACCAAACTTCTAGGAGTTACTATCGACAACCTACTAAAATTTGATTTTCATATCAACTCTATCATAAAAGCAACTAACAAAAAATAGGTTCTCTCTACAGAATCAAATCTTTCTTGACTCCTGAAGCAAGAACTACCATAGCCAGAACATATCTTATCTCTACTCTACTATATGCATCCCCATATATACTAATCTTTCTAAACATAACATCAATAGGCTTACAACAGCCTATAACAACATGCCAAATTTGCCACTGCCTCTCCATATAAAACACATCACTGCCTGAACCTCCTTAACCTAGGGTGGCTGGAGTTACCTCACCTAATTCAATACTATCAGCTTACAACTGCCCATAAAGCCCTTCACCACCCAGAAAAGATACCAATGCTCTCCACCCTGATAAAACCCTATAACAACCTAAAAACCCTACGCTCTTCCAATAAAATACTGATTCAAACCTCTCTATCAAATAATACAGCAGGTGACTCTATATTTTCCAACTCAGTTGGTAAAATTTGGAATCAACTTTCTACAGACCTCTTAGCCCAAACTTCTATCACACTATTTAAAACTCAACTGAAACATTTTCTAACCAATCACTGGCTTTGCTCTTGCAATAACCCTAGCTGATCACGTACCTCTACCTTCTCCTGCATCCTTTGCACTGTCTCCCAACTCTATTTCTCCATTTTATTTTCATCTCTACCTAAGAAATTGACTCTCTCAACTTCAAACTAAAATTTTCTAGTAACTCTATCTTTTTTGCTTTTAAACTACTTAATTATTTCTGTCTCACATTTTATATACCTGTACTGAAGAAATTTGATAATCTCTGTTTTCACCTTTTGAACTTACTGAAAGATAGCCTAGGGGCGTGGCCAAGGATGAACACAGGATAGCAGCAGATTTCTTCAGCTCCACCAATTTCATTACATTGACAGGAATTAATTACTTAAAAATTAATTTTGAAGTAATTTTCTTTCTAAATATGTTTGTTTTATATAGTTCTTGAACTATATCTAAAAAAGAAAGGAAATCTTAATAATATTCCTGTCAGAAATTACTTTGGAAATTTTCCTGTCAGTTTATCAGTCTGAAATGAGTTCCAGTAAGACAAATTCTCAAGACTCCAGCATCAAGAAAGAACTTCAGTCTCTGATAATTATAGTCCAGCAACTTACTGCTAAGATGGATAAAAGGGATACTAAAATAGACACTTTCATAGAAAAACTACAAAACAAATAGACTTGTTACATATGGACCTGCAACAACAGAAGATCCAGATGACAGGCATAGAAGAAGCTGTGAATGACATGAAAAATAGAATACAAGAAGAGGAAATCAACATTGAGTTTCTGCTGAAACAAAATACACATTTACAAACAAAGCTGGATGACCTGGAAAATAGATCTAGGTGCAATAACATTAGGATTTTGGACTGCCAGAAAATATTGAAGGTAACAATAGTACTTCTTTTTAACAACATGGCTCCTAAAACTTCAGATTTACCAGAAGCATTCTCTTTTGGTATCGAAAGAGCACATAGATCTATAGCTAATACTAACTCTAACAAAAACTATCCTAGATCAGTTATAGTTAGATTTCTATCATCTTTTGATAAAGAGATGGTTCTTAAATCTGCTTGGGCTAAAGCTCCTGTTAAGATTAATGAAACAACTGTGCGTTTTGACAATGACTATTCTTCCATGGTATTAGCTAAAAGAAAAGTTTTTCTGCCACTAATAAGGGAGCTTAAAAAGCACAGTTTAAAACATACCTTCTGTTTCTGCCAAGCTTAAAATCTTCCTTCCTGATGGTCCTAAAATTTTCGATGACTTAGACTCTGCTTTACTGTTTATCTAAAAAAATAAGATTTTGGAAAAAATAGAAGAAATGGAATGGGCTAGTCCTTCGTTAAAGAGACTGGCAACTGAAACTTCACGGAAGACTTCAGAGAAGAAGAAGAGACTAAAAAACAAATGATTTGTACTATGTTTTTTTTTCTCTCTCATCATTTTATTTTATTATTAATCTTTTTAAATATAGTTCCTGCATTTCCAAGAAGCAACAAATATTTTGAAAAAGATTTAATCAAAGTTATTCTCTGTGTGCAAAGAAATGTTTTGTTTCATAACTAGTCAAAATATCTAGAGATTTAATGGCAAGCTGTGATTTAACTTGTTTCTCTTTCTGAAGAGGAAAAATAAGGTCAGTAATTTGATACATTTTTTTTTCCTTTAAAAGTTTATATGTTCTTCAAATGCTATTCCTAATTATACTTTCTTGATTACACTGCTTATGCTTGTTTGTATGAGTCTTGGTATAAGGGAAAGGGGAAAATGCATAAAGGAGTCCCTGAGGCCAATCGTGGACTAGAGTGTCCCTGGGTAGGTGACCTGGAAGCAGAAGGGGGGAAAGTATTTGCTGCATTTGCTGTTGAATGGGGTGGCAAAAGATCACAGCAAGGCTGTCCCCATTTGGGAAGATCAGGCCCCAACTTCCTGATTCAGAGACCACTTGAGGCATGAGGATAGCTCTGCTGAGCCTGTCCGCTATGACGTTGATCTAGGGATGTGCATCAAATTAGAAAACTTTGGGAGGAAATCCCCACTGCCACAGTCTGAGTGCTACTCGACACAAGGGGTAAGATTTGGTCCCGCCCTGTTTGTTGATGTACCACACTACTGACATATTGTCTGTTTGGATTGCAATGGTTCCAGAAGGAAGATAGTCTTGAAAGGCTTGCAACGCTAGGAGCATGACTCTCATCTCTAGGACATTTATGTGCAGATGGTACTCGTGAGGTTGCCAAGTGCCTTGGACTGTCCTGCCCAGATAATGCCCCCCCACTCTATCAGGGAGGCGTCTGTGGTCACTGTGGCTACTGGAGGGGGCTGAATGAAGGGTCTGCCCTGAGTCACTAGTGGGGAGACCATCCACTAGGAAAGGTGCCTTTTGCATGCTTCTGTAATCATGATTATGTGAGACATGGGTAGCTCTTGGAAAGACCACTGTGTGAAAAGTAGCCACTGAAGAATCCTCATATGGAAGCGCCAATGGAAAAAGGGAATGGCAGCTGCCATGGAGCCTAGAGTTTGAAGGACATATTTGATTTGTATCTTCTTGCTCTGCATTAGAACTTGCTCTTGTTGATGAATAGTGGACACTCTTTCCAGTGGTAACCTTGCGAACATTTCCTTTGTGTTTAATTCTGCTCCTATGTAAGTGATAGACTAAAGGGGGCAACAAGCAGATTTTTCAAATTTATGGTAATACCTAGCTGGGTGCAAAAGTGATTGTGTAATCCGTTGTAGGAGTTGATGCCGGGGGCAGCATTTTTGGAAACATCTGGAATCCTTGACGTCTCAGGTGAGCCGTGACCACTGCCATACATTTGGTGAACACCCAGGGAGCTGTGGTGAGACCAAAGGGCAGAGCTCTGAACTGGTAATGACTGGCCCCCACCCGAAAGTGAAGAAATCTCCTGGAACGTCTGTCCATCTTAATATGGTAGTACGCATCCTGAAGATCTATTGATCTCATCCAATTGTCCTGACCCAGAAAGGGTAGAATGGACTGTAGCATGACCATCTAAAACTTTGTTCTTTGTACAGATCTGTTTAATCTGCAGAGATCCAGAATGGGTCTCCAGTCCCCTGTCTTTTTTGGTACCAAAAAGAACCTTGAGTAAATTCCGGATCTGAGCTGGTCTGCTGGAACCTCTTGGATGGCTCTTTTTCCTAGCAGTTTTGAAACTTCTATAACTGCTTGCTCCCTCAGATTGGGTGGAACATCTGGAAGGGCCTTTTTTGATTGTAGGGGGCTTTGAAGAAAGGGATTCTGTAACCTCCAGATATAATGGATAGTACCCATCTGTCTTTTGTTAATTTTTGCCAGGCTCTTGGGTACAGAGAGAGTCTTCCCCTGACTGCTTCCAGAGGCAAGCAGCCAGCAACCCATCAGGGATGTTGGAAGGGCTTGTCAAAGAAGGATTCCCTGTGCCCTGGTTCTGCAGACCCCCTCTGCAATGAGGTCGGCATCTATTATTGTTATTTCCCCCTCTGCCTCTGGAGGAAAAATCACTATGTGTGTCAAGCAAGGCTCCCTGAGATTTGCGGAACCACATTTTCCCACTCCTCTGACCCTTGGGGAAGGGTCTTGAGGGAGGGGAAAAATGGACTCCAATGGCAGAGAGAGTCTTGCCTTCTTGCTTACACCTAGTCAAAGTGTCTTTTACCTGTGGCCCAAAGAGAAAGGAGCCATCAAAGGGGGTGTTGGTGAAGGACACTTGAAAGGGTTCCACAAAATTACACAGCCGCATCCAAGCATGTCTCCTGAGGGCCACAGCAGTGCCCACAGCTCTACTCGCTCCTTCGGCAGCATAGGAAATGAGCCTCATGGAGGAGTTGACTATGGAATTAAGAGTCACTAGCTGGGAAGTTACTTTAGCTTGAACTCCCTCAGCTGTAGGATCTTGAATGGTATCTCCTAGCTCTTTTAGGAGATCCCTCTGAAGATGAGTAAAGTAACATAAGTAGTTCAGGGACCTCATGGAGAAGGTCGCTGAAGCAAACATTCATTTTGCATATCTGTCCATCGTCCTAGACTCCTTGTTAGGAGGATGAACAGATGAAGAGGTCTCTGCCATCTCTTTTTTGGTGGTGGCTGCTACCACCAAGGCATCAATGGGCACACCCTTAGAAAGAAACTGCTTATTCTGGGGGGCTGTAATGAACTTATTAGGTCTCCTTGGAGTTGGTTCTGCTGTGTCCAGAGCTGACCAAGCCTTTCAAGCCACTACAGACATGAGTGGATCGAAAGGCGGAGAAACCCAGGAGGTGGAAGGTCGGGAACCGAAAGCATCCAGGAATACAGACTCATCCTTAGTTGGGGCTAGGGGAGTCCAGTTCCCCCTCTGCCTAAGCATTTCAAGGATGTCCATGAACAAAACATCTTCAGAGGGGGATCTGGGGACCCTTCCAAATCATTAAAGTCCGTATCAGAAGTGACAGACTCTGGGGAGTCAATGTGCTTCCTCTTGCACTTCTTCTTCCGAGGGGGCTCCTCTGAGAGATCAGGAGAGGCCTCAGAAGAAGAGGAAACACCCAATGGGGTGTCCTGGACTATCGGTTCCCTATGCTTGGGGTCTGGAGGAGGAGCAGAGGTTGGCACAGACACTATAGGGAATGGAGTCAGTGGAGCCGGTAGTGGAGCTGACTCAGGGGACAGCACGCCCTGCATGACCACAAAGGCACCCCCATCTCAAGGAAGAGAAAGCTCCAGCTCTGAAGAAACAGGAATCTTTCTCCGTACCAAGGGGGACAGCTCCGAGGCCGATGTTGGAGCCGAGCTCACCTGCACCGAAGCTCCGAGAGGGAGAACAGGGTTGGACAAGGGTCTGATGCCACTCCACCCCCGGAGCTGATGAGGAAGCTCTGGCGACCAGATTCCTCGATCGAAGGAAGTATCGAGGTAATCAGTGCCGAGGTTGGAACCAAAGAGGATATGGTGATCGGAGCCGACGGTTCCACTACCCAAACCCCAATGAACTCCGGCTCTGAACTCATTGGAGTTGGAGGAGGAATATCAAGTGAAGTGTGTACGGAGCTGATACCTGTTGAGGAGAGCTGGACAATAATTTAGCTAGTGCCTGCGACTTTAACAACCTACTGACTACTCTCTCCACATCGTGATCCGACAGCCTAGAGGACCGAGAGGAGTGAGAGGACTGGTGGCTATGCTCACTTTGAAGCAATGGAGACTGAGGAGCCGAATGCACCGACTCTAAGGAAGGGGACCTCAGCCTCTTGTGACTCCGCGATGGCTCCAAAACATCCGATGGAGCCGACGGGGAGGTTGTCTTGTCGGTGCCAGCTGGAACCGACTTAGAAGGTAAATCCAGCACAGGAGTCGGCTCCAAAGATGGAGCCGATGGCTTAGTGGACTTTGGGGATTTCACTGGCTGTGAACTCTTTGCTGGTGAATCCTGGGGTTTTAACAGACCCCTAAGAATTAGTTTGTTCTTACGCTCCTGCAGGACTCTTGGACTAAAAGCATGGCAAATAGAACAAGAGTCCTGCAGGTGAACAGTGCCTAAACAGTAGACGCAACTAGTGTGCCCATCTGTCAGAGACATTTTCTGACAGCATGAGTCACACTTCTTAAAACCAGAAACCTTAGCTTCCTTAGACATACTGTACTAAGAAAAAGGAGGACTAAGAAGTAACTACTGACAAAAAATAAAAACAGTACTAACCTAGACAAACACACCAGTACTATGCTAACTATAATTTTTTTTTTATATATATCAATAATTGAAAATAGAGAAAAAGGAGAGCCTCTAAGTTAAACAGCTAACCTAGGGATGGGGTAGGGGTGGCGAGAACTTTCTAACTTAAACTAGTTCTAACACAAGGGCGAGATACAAGAAAAAATAACAGCAACAAGTATAACTATTCTAAATAGAAAAAAAATACTAGAAAAAATTTTAAATTTAGAAGGAAAGTTAAACAAAAAGCTAAATATATGAGCCTGAGCCAGAAAAATGACACCCTCACAGCTGAAGTGGCAAACAAGATCTGGGTAGCTGTTGCTAGGCATTATGGGATAAGGGGTAGCCTTGAGCCAGTAAACAGCTCTTGAGCTATTGAAGATGGCCGAGTCAGAGCCGAGGATCGGCTCCGATCTTAACCAGCAAGAATGAAGGCGAGATAGACAACATAACATCAATGTTTCCGATATAGACTAAAGGCTACCTTCAAAATGGATGAAGTTATCTGTTTTCTGCCTTGATCCTTTGTAAAGCACAGGCCAAACCTATACAGAAAAAGCTTTTTAAAGTAACCATCATTCAAGCTACACAACACTGACAATGTGAGCCTGCCACCCTTCTAAAAAATGTTAGGTAACACAACCCCCATAGTTATTATATACACATACAGTCCAGCCAAGTAAAGTTGTGATGCATCATTAGTTGCAGTGCATTCACATCATTAAAGCAATCACTTTTTAACAGAATCATGCCTCCCCTGCTCCCTTCCATCATCATGTATTCATATAATTTTTCATTCATCAGTAGCAGTCAAAAATATCCCAGTAAAGACATGTGTATGTTGAGCCAACAAAATATACTTCACAGTCTAATGACTGCATTTCTGCAGTATAAGCATAATCACTAAATGATGTTGTTGTTGTCTTTCAGCTTTTCCTGGTTAGGGGTCACCACAGTGGAACTCTGGTCCACTAATGATACAACATCTATATTAGAATCCTGCTGGGCATGGAGCCATCTTTAAATCTCTAGTCTCCCACCAGGACACAAGTGCTCTTCAGCAATTACATTCTGCTAGCCGGTAAGCCATTAGACCTCAGGAATTTCTTTTAAAAGTGTTCAGATTTGTAAAGTAATACTTACTTTTTGCTGTATTTGGATTTATACAACTTGTATTCATTTTTCTGATTTCTGACTACTGATCTGCCATTGTTACCTGCTGTTATTATACCTGGCTGATTGTTTCCTCTCAGCAATTTCCTACTCCTTTGGCTCTGCCCCCTCCATTCGCCTTCCTTCGGCTCACTCCGCTCCTCCCTGCCCCCAAATCTCACCCGCCCCTGGGACCTCTACATTTATCCCGATAACCACACCCACCACATTCCCTAGTCAATCAGAACATATTCTTCTCTCCACCCACTCCATAGCAGTCCACTCCCACACCCACCCTTTCCCTCTCTGAACACATACCTACTGTAGACAATCCCCACTCATCTCAACATGTCCTACACTCACCTTCCTCTCCTACTACTAACTCTTCTAACTATTCTTACCTCTACCTACCTCATAACCTACTATGAGCAACCTTTAAATCCTACCTTTGTACTCCACACAAACATACCCTAGCTACCCCCCCAACTACACTCACAACCCATCACAGTCCCATATACAGCAACTCATATCTTGAACCTAAATATCATTGTCTCTCACACATCAAATACCTTATTCTTCGACTCACAAAACACTTGCACAGCATCAAAACCTCACAACTAACTAACCTTATTCATGGTTTATCATTACTTGATGGGGACATCCACCCCAACCCAGGCCCAAACACAGACATACCATCCCCTAATTCCCAAACTATGAAACCTATGTCTACACCACAAACTAAACCTCCCAAATCTCTCACAATAGCTCATCTTAACATCCGTAGCATATGTAACAAACTTCCTGCTCTTCATGCCCTACTAGAAGTCCAACAGTTTGACATTCTCTGTCTTACTGAAACCTGGCTTAAACCCACAATAAAGATAACGAAATTATCCCCTGGCTATAACATCCTAAGACAAGATCATCTTAACAAAAAGGTGGAGGAGTAGCTATAGTCTTCATAACTGGACTGGAAATAAGTCAATGATCCCTCACCCCACCCCACGACTCTAATGTTGAACTGATTATTTCCAAACTCTCCTAAACTCACACAAAACTATTAATATTATCTGCACTTATCTTCCCCAGGCAACAATTCCCCATATTAGAAGACCTACTAAACTGGTTTTCAATTAATCTCCTTCAAGAAACAATACTACTAGGCGACTTTAATATTGATTGGAACATGTGCAAACAAACTAATCCGTCTACCATTATTAACCTGCACGGATTCCATCAAACCATTAACTCCACAACTAGAACAAATAAAAACAATAACAAAGAAACCATTCTCGACTGGATCTTGACTAATAGTCCCCAACAAATGTATTCAACAGGTACCCTCCCAGGCGACCTTAGCGACCACTCTCTCACATACATCATTAGGCACAAAACTCATCTAACAACACCTCCCTAATTGCTCATCTCAAGGCAAAAACATTTTAACCTTCAGCAGTTTCAAAACAAACTCAGCTTGATTAACTGGTCACCTCTAAAAACTCTCCCAATAGATGAAGCTGTTAACCACTTTAATAATACCTTTCTTACTATTCTCGATCATCATGCCCCCATCCGTTCTATATGAATGAAATCTAAGACAGCTCAATGGCTAACAACCAACACCAAACAACTTATCCTTAGTAAGAATAAAGCTTGGACTAAATGGAGAACCACGAAAGACTCTTTTGATCACCTTAGCTTCAAACAAAAAGGAACAAGACTAAGCTTGCTATCAAACAAGATAAAAGGAACTATTACACCAAGCTACAGCAATCCTCCCACCGCCAATCACAAACATTTTGGAAATCAATTAACTCACTACTATCCCCCGGCAAGGTTGAAACCCCCAACCCACTAGGCTCCTGCCCTGACTCTCCCCTTCAAACAGCTAACGCATTCAATAACTTCTTTACTTCAACCATACTTAAACTTGCCAACCAACAAAGCCCTGACCCCTCTTTACTAGGTAATACTAACTGCACTCCACCTCTATTTCAACTTAAACCCATACCTACTTCCTATATTCTTAATTTACTTCAGAAACTCAAACCCTCAACCCCCTCAGCTGACAAATTGCCAGCGGAATATCTCCAGCTAGGTGCTAAAGCTATTGCCTACCCTATCTCTATTCTAATCAACAGAACCATAAAAGAAAGTACTATACCCTCACTCTGGAAAATCTCCCACATCATCCCTCTCTTCAAAGGGGGCGATTCATTTGAGTACTCGAGCTACAGCCTATAGCACTGCTATCTCCTATTGCTAAAATAATGGAGAAATGCATCCACAAACAGCTTTTAAATCACCTCCTATCTAATAACCTTCTAGCTACTTGCCAACATGGCTTTAGCCCTACCATAGCACCACAACAGCCTTATTATCCTTCATAGACTCCATTAATATAAAACGGAACAACAATCTTCTTTCATCTGCATTCTTTGTAGACCTGTCAAAAGCCTTTGACATGGTGAATCACCAACTCCTCCTACATTGTTTAAAATCTCTCTCTCAATAATCTTGCTTTAAGCTGGTTTACTTCCTATCTTCAGAATCGGAAACAAGCTGTTTTATGGAACAACAATCTTTCTGAACTTCTCCCTACCACTTTAGGAGTACCTCAGGGCTCCATCTTAGGTCCTCTTTTATTTTCCATCTTTATTAACGACCTGTATCTAGCCACCCCACTAACTACTTGCATTCAGTACGCCGATGACACCACCATCATCTGCTCTGCCACAACCCAAGCTGACCTCCACTCACTTACTCAAAAAACTTTTACCACCATAGAACAATGGTTCTCCAATCACTGCCTTCTCTTAAACCCTAAGAAAACTAAACTTCTCCTCTTCTCACCCACACACCTGTCTCCCCTATTAGTTTCACACTTACTTCTAACAATGGCACCCTTATCTCTCCTGACCAAACAACCAAACTTCTAGGAGTTACTATCGACAACCTACTAAAATTTGATTTTCATATCAACTCTATCATAAAAGCAACTAACAAAAATTAGGTTCTCTCTACAGAATCAAATCTTTCTTGACTCCTGAAGCAAGAACTACCATAGCCAGAACATATCTTATCTCTACTCTACTATATGCATCCCCCATATATACTAATCTTTCTAAACATAACATCAATAGGCTTACAACAGCCTATAACAACATTGCCAAATTTGCCACTGCCTCTCCATATAAAACACATCACTGCCTGAACCTCCTTAACCTAGGGTGGCTGGAGTTACCTCACCTAATTCAATACTATCAGCTTACAACTGCCCATAAAGCCCTTCACCACCCAGAAAAGATACCAATGCTCTCCACCCTGATAAAACCCTATAACAACCTAAAACCCTACTCTTCCAATAAAATACTGATTCAAACCTCTCTATCAAATAATACAGCAGGTGACTCTATATTTTCCAACTCAGTTGGTAAAATTTGGAATCAACTTTCTACAGACCTCTTAGCCCAAACTTCTATCACACTATTTAAAACTCAACTGAAACATTTTCTAACCAATCACTGGCTTTGCTCTTGCAATAACCCTAGCTGATCACGTACCTCCTACCTTCTCCTGCATCCTTTGCACTGTCTCCCAACTCTATTTCTCCATTTTATTTTTCATCTCTACCTAAGAAATTGACTCTCTCAACTTCAAACTAAAATTTTCTAGTAACTCTATCTTTTGCTTTTAAACTACTTAATTATTTCTGTCTCACATTTTATATACCTGTACTGAAGAAATTTGATAATCTCTGTTTTCACCTTTTGAACTTACTGAAAAGATAGCCTAGGGGGCGTGGCCAAGGATGAACACAGGATAGCAGCAGATTTCTTCAGCTCCACCAATTTCATTACATTGACAGGAATTAATTACTTAAAAATTAATTTTTGAAGTAATTTTCTTTCTAAATATGTTTGTTTTATATAGTTCTTGAACTATATCTAAAAAAGAAAGGAAATCTTAATAATATTCCTGTCAGAAATTACTTTGGAAATTTTCCTGTCAGTTTATCAGTCTGAAATGAGTTCCAGTAAGACAAATTCTCAAGACTCCAGCATCAAGAAAGAACTTCAGTCTCTGATAATTATAGTCCAGCAACTTACTGCTAAGATGGATAAAAGGGATACTAAAATAGACACTTTCATAGAAAAAACTACAAAACAAATAGACTTGTTACATATGGACCTGCAACAACAGAAGATCCAGATGACAGGCATAGAAGAAGCTGTGAATGACATGAAAAATAGAATACAAGAAGAGGAAATCAACATTGAGTTTCTGCTGAAACAAAATACACATTTACAAACAAAGCTGGATGACCTGGAAAATAGATCTAGGTGCAATAACATTAGGATTTTTGGACTGCCAGAAAATATTGAAGGTAACAATAGTACTTCTTTTTTAACAACATGGCTCCCTAAAACTTCAGATTTACCAGAAGCATTCTCTTTTGGTATCGAAAGAGCACATAGATCTATAGCTAATACTAACTCTAACAAAAACTATCCTAGATCAGTTATAGTTAGATTTCTATCATCTTTTGATAAAGAGATGGTTCTTAAATCTGCTTGGGCTAAAGCTCCTGTTAAGATTAATGAAACAACTGTGCGTTTTGACAATGACTATTCTTCCATGGTATTAGCTAAAAGAAAAGTTTTTCTGCCACTAATAAGGGAGCTTAAAAAAGCACAGTTTAAAACATACCTTCTGTTTCCTGCCAAGCTTAAAATCTTCCTTCCTGATGGTCCTAAAATTTTCGATGACTTAGACTCTGCTTTACTGTTTATCAAAAAATAAGATTTTGGAAAAATAGAAGAAATGGAATGGGCTAGTCCTTCGTTAAAGAGACTGGCAACTGAAACTTCACGGAAGACTTCAGAGAAGAAGAAGAGACTAAAAACAAATGATTTGTACTATGTTTTTTCTCTCTCTCATCATTTTATTTTATTATTAATCTTTTAAATATAGTTCCTGCATTTCCAAGAAGCAACAAATATTTTGAAAAAGATTTAATCAAAGTTATTCTCTGTGTGCAAAGAAATGTTTTGTTTCATAACTAGTCAAAATATCTAGAGATTTAATGGCAAGCTGTGATTTAACTTGTTTCTCTTTCTGAAGAGGAAAAATAAGGTCAGTAATTTGATACATTTTTTTTTCCTTTAAAAGTTTATATGTTCTTCAAATGCTATTCCTAATTATACTTTCTTGATTACACTGCTTATGCTTGTTTGTAAATAATCTGTCATGCTTTAACTAATAATAATTAGAACTAAATAATAGTAAATAATATGTTTTATTTTTAACTCTATTAATATAAACAGTAAGTAACATTCTATGGTATATACTTCTTATAGCTTTCTCTTACGTTTTTTTTTATTTCTGCCTTACACCCTTTTACTTTTTACTCTCTTTTCTTTTCTTTATTAATATATAGAAATGCTTTTGATCATATAGACACAGTAAATAATAAGATTTGCATAGGAGTTGAGTTGGGACAAAATGTTGAGTTTTGTTACTTGTTAATAATTTTGGGCTTGATTTCACTTACATAGAGTCTGTAATAACCTGTAGAATGCATTGTGAAGGTTTTGTCATGTTTAGATGCATTTACACTGCTAAATGAATGTTTGTCACTAGTTTTTAATAAGTTTCCCGCCAAAATGTTAAGAGAGACAATCTGGGATGTGGGCTGTCTCATGCACAGTGTCCATGAGCTACTTCAAAAGCTTCAACTCTCAGAATTCTCACAGAGAAGCTGAAAGCAGCTAGTCTCACCTTTGACCTAGATATCACACTGACACATCACAGATACAGGAATGAGACTACCTAATTATACTTTCTTGATTACACTGCTTATGCTTGTTTGTAAATAATCTGTCATGCTTTAACTAATAATAATTAGAACTAAATAATAGTAAATAATATGTTTTATTTTTAACTCTATTAATATAAACAGTAAGTAATATTCTATTGTATATACTTCTTATAGCCACAAACAAATATACAGTATTGGTTAGTTCAGAGCACACTCAGAAAAAAAGAGGAGTGGCTATTTTATGGAATAAAAGTATGCCCATTCCTAAAACCATTAAGTCTTATCAGGGTGACAAAGAAATGTTTTATATGGTTACAATACAAATTAATGGGAAGACTTACACTTTAATTAATGTATATTGGATACCTGGAATTGGTATTAATACAGTGAAACATCATCTTGATAAGATCATATCATTCTCTATAGGAGATATTATTTTAGCTGGTGACTTTAATTGTATACTACATGAAAGTGATACTACCACTATAGGAAAGAGAAGAATTACATCTAATGCAAAACATTTAAAGGATTTTGCTAATTCTTATCATTTGAATGATATTAATAATCAGATAGATTCAAAATCATTACCATACACCTTTTTTTCTAACAGATACAAAACTTATTCAAAAATAGACAGGGTCTTTATTTCTAACCAAATGGTAACAGATTTAATTAATTCCAAAATAATTTCATGTCCTATATCTGATCATAATTCAATTGTTTTTGAATTCATGATAAATAATACTCATAATGTTCAGATCAAAAGGATACCAGCATACTTAACTCAACTAAAAGACTATAAAGAATATATACTTTCAGAAGTAAAACATTTTTTAGACATAAATAACACTCCTGAAGTCTCCATTGTTTATGTTTGGGATGCCTTAAAATCATATCTATATGGACAAAGTATCAGATGGTATAATAATAAAAGGAAATCTTGGGATAAGGAATTGTTAGATATTCAAAGTAAATTAGACTCTTATAAACATAATAATAAAGAAAATATTATGGACAAGAAAGTTATTGAAGAAATAAACAAACTAAATGAGAAATACAAAGAAATTTTAACTTATAAAGTTAAAATAACTTTAGAGAATACAAGTTTTGTCTTATTCAATAAGCCCCAAATACTTACATAGACTTAAAAATAAAACAAAAAGGTTGAATAAACAAAACCATATCAAAGAAATCTTTTCTCTAAGGAAAAGAAGAATGTTTCTAGTATACCAGAAATACTAGATGAATTTAGAAATCACTTTCACAAAATTAACCATAATAATATTAACATGGAACCTAAAGATAAAATAAAGGAGTTTATAACCACAAATATGAATAAAAGCTTAATAAACAACAGATTAAACTATTGGACAAGGGTATTTCATATACAGAAGTTATTACACAAATAAATAAGCTTAAATCAAACAAAGCACCGGGTAATGATGGTATTATACCAGAGATATATAAAATCCTTTCTAAAAATACATATTCATTAATACATAAGGTTTTTATTTTGGCCCAAACTGAGTTAATAACCCCCATCTTGGCAATATACATTTATTTCGCCAATTTTAAAACCTAATAAAGATCCAACTAGATGTTCTTCATATCGGCCCATCTCATTACTTAATGTTGATTATAAAATGTTTATGAATATCTTTGCTGATAGATTGAAGACAATCATTCCCGGCATTATAGATATAGATCAGACAGGCTTCATTGTAAATAGAAATACTTTTGATAATATAAGAAGAACTTTAACATTAATAGATTTTGCAAATAGGAAAAAGAAAGATTTAACACTTATTAGTCTTGATATAAGTTCAGCATTTGATTTAGTAAGTTGGGACTATCTGTTTACCTTAATGAAGTGCACAAACTTCTCGGATGCATTTGTAAATCTAATTGAACATTTATACAAAGGAACGTTGGCTTATATTAAGGTAGGAACATATGTTTCACAAAAAATACCCATTGCTAAAGGTACAAAACAAGGATGTCCACTTTCTCCACTATTATTCACTTTAGTAATGGAGCCTTGGGCTAATTTGATCAGAAACAGTACTGACATAGAGGGTTTTGAAATAGATGAAAATACAACATCCAAAATTCAACTTTTTGCAGATGATGTTCTAATTACATCAGTAGGATCTAATTCTTCTATACAGTCTCTATTTGATAACATGATGAATTTTAACAGTATTTCTGGTTTAATATTCAATGAAGAAAAAACTAAAATACTACCTATATATACACGAAAAAATATTCTCATTAGTGATTTTACTAGATATGTACCCAATTCAGGTCAGATAACTTATTTAGGTATAATACTATCTAAAGATATTAAATCTATTATATATAATAATTATAATACCTGTTTTCTTAATATACAAAATCTTTTTAATACCTGGAATAATATGTTTTTTACTATGGAGGAGAGACTTACAATTATTAAAATGATAATATTCCCCAAGATTTTATACTTAATACAATCAATAATACTTCCACCTACAAAAATAATTATCAAGAAACTGAACACACTAAAGTTAAATTTCTTATGGGCACCTAATAGACCTAGGATTGCATTAAAGAAACATACTAATAGCTGGTCTCAAGGGGGTATTTCTTTTCCAGACTTTAATTTATATACTATCTCTTCTATTGTAAAAGTTATTACTTTATTAATAGATCAGTCATATGTCACAAAATGGAAAGATTATTGGGAGCTAATTAGTATACACTTCATGAAAATCTCCTTAACACATAAAAATATGATTGTAAATAACTCCATGTTATGGTTACTAAAGGAATTTTGTACTTCACCTATTACACCTAAACATATGGTTTGTTACCCATTACATATTATTATTAGTTATCGTAACTTTATATTCATGCACCCTAAGTATAGGGAATGGAATTTTATTGTATTTCCTATAATGTATACTCAGGGTATGCTTTTGTCATCTACATCTGAAGGAACTCATTTAGCTATAGATAATGATCTAAAGTACTGGTATCAGTTGATATCTGATAATAAAGTTAAAAATCTAGATTTCTTAAAACAAGAATTTGATCTAAGAGAAACTTGCTGGTTAGAGGTTCAGACCTTTAGACAACATCTCATTAATAAAATAGATTTAATGTCTATAACTGTTAAAGAATCTATTCCAACACTGATTGATTACTTGATATTAAATTTACAACATAAAGTTTCTGATAAAGGTAAACTTCCATACATACATAAAGTTATCAGACAAGAAACTTTTTACAGTGTAGATTCATACTGGAATTATTTCACTTCTATTAATGGGGACCCACCAAATCAACAAGATAAACAATATATATTGGAATCTGCTTATAGAACTACGTCTTCCATTGTCTGGAGACTTTATACATGGAAATTTTACATAGATCTTTTATACACCTTTGATGATGAATAAAATAAATAATAAAGATAATCTATGTAAGAGATGTAATGTAGAAATTAATGCTGACTGGGCTCATATGTTTTATGACTGTATAAAATTGAAAGAATACTGGAAGTCAATTAATGAATTTTTGCAGGCTCTTTTACAGATAATTTCATTATTTCTAAATCTCTTATATTATTCAACACACCTGTACCTCAAAGTGTTAAAAAGGTTAAGCTTCCCTTGTTATGGTCTATTCTAGCAGTGGCTAGGAAAATAATAACTAGAAATTGGATTTCAGATACACCTCCTTCGTTCAATGAATTTAAAAATGTTATGAATATAGTGTGCCATATGGAAATAAACACAATTAGGACTAGAACAAATAGAAAAACATCTTATTTTATTGTATGGGATAATTTACAAAATTTGTTAAAAAAATTTTAATTTCAATAGCATAGTATTTTAGTTTAATTAATTGATCTGATTGTAGTGGATGTCTTTGTAAATACTTTAGTTGTTTTGTTGAATATTATAATAATACCTATTTTTAATTACTTGTATAAAATTGTTATGATATTTCTCTTATATGTTAAAACAATAAACCTGTTTTGAAAAAAAAAAGATAGCCTAAATGCCTGTTTTAGTTGCGTCTTAAATTCCCTATGTAATTATGAATGCCTGTTTTTGTTGAATCTCAAATTACCTATGTACTTTGACCTGTACTGTAGAAATTTGATAGTCTCTGTATTCACCTTTTTGAACTTACTGAAAGGAAAGCCTATATGCCTGTTTTACTTGTGTCTTAATTCCCTATGTAATTTTAAATGCCTGTTTTAGTTGTGTCTTAAATTACCTATGTACTTTGAATGTATTTTTGTTATTATGCATTAGATAGTGGAGCTTTTCTCCTCGGGCCTCCACTAAAAATGGACATGTATCCAGTTGGACTAGCCCGGTTAACAAATGTAAAATAAATAAAAATAAAAATAAAATAAATGATTGGCAGTAGATTTTCACGAACGCTGAGGTGCCAGCACGACGTTCAACCTTCAGTGAAGGCGCGCCCATTTACACATGTCTTTCGAATGCCCACCCATCCATGGGGAGGATATGCAGACTCCACACAGAAGGCACTCCCCGCACTCCAGCCGAGAATTGAATGGGAGAACCTCTTGCTGTGAGGCAACAATGCTACCGCTGCACTAAATGATACTAAAGTAATAATTTTTCTCCATGATCATTAATCACTTCCACTGCTGATGTACTCTAAATGACAGCTTTACATTACTCATTAATAGTCATCATAGCATGTACATGATATTATTAAATGCAATATTTTTTAAGTTTAACTCACTCATTTTATGTATTTTAAGTGCTACTTATTAAATTATACTATTTCTTGCTTAAAGAAGCCTACAGTTTCTTAAGACATTAGCCATCTAAATCAAATAATGACAAGTTAATATGGCAGTAATCAACTTTTCTGCATAGATTCAGGTCCAGTCACACATTTTGTATGCAAATTAGTCTCTTTTACATTTATCGCTAGGAATCAGAGTAGTATGCAAACATGTAAGGCTGCTTATGGGTATAAATTGCTCTTGGATGCTCATGAACCAAGTTCAGACTCATGTGAAAATGTTGTGGTTCACTGCAGAGTCTGTAGCCATCTGCAGCAAGTTCATGCACTCCCTAGCATGCCACAGGAAAACCCAGATATGCTCAGAGATGCTCATATTCAAAGATAATCAGATAAAACAAAATAAATTATATGTATTACAATTAGCACAACCATACAGTGTAATCTCTACCCTCATAATCTCATCTGGCAAACCTTGGCACATCTACCCACAAAATAGTTTATAATGTTGCTCATCACACTCATAGATATATGTATTTATGCAATGACCTACAATTAAGGAATTAATAACATTCGGTTGTTATACTTCAAAAAAGATAATTAAGGGAAGGTGGAAAAACTGACAATTACAAGTATTCAAACTATAAATTATTGTTGGATATTGTTTTTATGTACCATATGAGCAACTTTAGAATGTATTCCTTTAAAAAATGTATATAACAAAGCAGTTTGGGTTAAACCAAACTTGCTGTAACGCCCCTGCTAGTTAACTGGGGTAGGTTAAGGTAGTGTTACATCCCTGAGTGAGTGGTTCTAAACCTGTGAACCACAGCCCTTCTCATACTTTCTTCATTCTGATACTAGCACTTCTAGTCATGGCAGTACCTGTTAAGGTATAGGGCTGTGCTGCAAGCTGGTCTGATAAGGAGATCAAAATTATTGTCTACCTTCTGGAGTCACACCTGGATAAGACTAAGGCATGCACTACAGGCAGAGATTGGAAACAAACTGATATCTGGCAGGAATTGAGTGAACACCTTGAAGGACTGACCGGGATCACCCACTTTGACTAGCAGTGTCATCACAGGTACAATAACCTGAAGAAGCATAGATTCAACCTGCTGGCTGAGTGGGTAGACCAGGTAGAGGCAAGAAGGCCAGACTTCTATAGTAAATATATTTGTTTTGGTGGGGGGGCATATTCAACATGGGGAAAACAAATAAGAACATTGCATTATTGAAGGCATCAGCTAGAAGAAATATGTGTATCTGCAGAAATTCATCTGTAAAGTTTTTACAATAAGGCAAAATAAAGCATGTACACATATCTGTACACAGAACATCTGCATAAAAATATATGTAATTTTTATGTGAATCAATAATTGTATAAATACTAAAATAAAATATAGGAGCAATATAATAATCTGCATATCTATCTATCTCTCTATCGCTCTGTCTATCTATCTATCTATCTATCTATATATGAAAAAACATATATCCATCTGCATACATATTCATACAACTACTTGTTCACATCTTTAGAAAAAAAGAAAACAAGGTTTCTATTCCCATACATTCATGTGGTATTACATTAAATGAAGTAGGAGTTACATTATGTGCAGACAGTTTATGTAGTCCATGAAATATTTCCTGCTGTATTAGTTGTATAAAAAGTCATTTCTTTTCAGAATGGCGGAAGACAGTCAGGCACCATACCATAGTCAGGCTGGAGGTTAGGGGAAAATGTGGGACATATTGCTGCAGTGTAAAGTGAATGCCCAGCACATGCTTTAGTGAGAAATAATCAATATCAATACCTCTTTATTACTTCTGTTTACATTCATAAATCATCACCTTATATGCTTAGAATTGTTAAGAAAGAAAACTTCCATAAATTGCTACATTGTTCAGTGTGTCTGCACATTCTAGCTGAACCAGATTCAGACTGCTCATTACCACCTTTTCCCAGATGAAGTTTCTAGTTTTATGTGCCATTAATCAAATATAGATCATCAGTGGCATGCTTAGAGCTTTATTCCTCCATGCCACAGAGCTGGGCTAGCAGTAGAATATTTTTGATAGACTCTAGTGAAGTGGAGAACCTAAAAAGGATCAGATCACCTGCATAATGGATAACATTTGACAGGTTCAAGACAGAGAAATGAGAGTTACTAAAATGATTGAATAGTATGAGACTTAATATTTATCCTTAAGGAATCCCAAAGTCAATGTTAGCTTAGGCAGAGAGACTGGCACCCAGTTTAACTATGAAGGATCTGCCAGAAACAGGATGTCTGAAGCAGATTTATAGTAGGTCCTAGATCAGAGGAGGCAAATGAATACATGAAGAGACTGGACTTGACAAGATTGGAAGCTTTAGTAAACTCTGTCTATATACAGCCGCGGTGGTACAGTGGTGGCATTGTTGCCTCACAGCAAGATGTTCTCCTGTTCGATTCTCGACTGGAGTGCCTTCTGTGTGGAGTCTGCATGCCCTTCCTGTGGTTGAGTGGCCTTCGAAAGAAATGCGTGAATGGGCGTGCCTTCGCTGAAGGTTGGGCGTTGGGCTGGCAACTCAGCACCATAAAAATCTACTGCCAATCATTAGCGGACCGGAGTTCCGCTGTGGCGACCCCTAACTGGGAAAAGCCAAAAAGAAAGTAAACTCTATCTATATAGACTTCTTGTAGGATGACTAAATGCATTGCCGTTAGTGTGGAATTTGAAAAGGCAGCTGATGTTATGTGACTACATCTATAAAGCCATGCAGATGCTCAGTGAGTATGAGGTATTTAAGAGGCTTATTCATGCATTCCCATCCCCCACTGCTTCACTGTGGCTTGAAGTAAAGAGATGGGCTAGTGATCAATATTATCATTAGGTGACGTGCATCTTGGAAATAGAAGGACATAGCTTTTCCAAGAGTCAGAAAAGGTATTACAAAAATGTGAGTGATTAAAATGGTAGAAAATTAGATGTTTTGTAAACTAGGGAAAGAAGATATCACTTTCAAGGTTGCAGTGACCTGATATGCAAAGTAATGTATCTGTTTGGTTAAGAGTGATCCTTTTTAGATGAAAAGGGGGAGGGGTCATTTAGAGGAAGAAGTTAATTATGAATTCTGCTTTGAACTCATCTACACTAAGAGAGGGAACGGCTTGCAACTTTTCAAGATCTTGTTAACCTCTTTCCAGAATTCTTTGGAAATAGAGGATTGCCTAGCCTCTTTGCCTTTGTAAAAGAAGGCTTGTTGCCTTCTTATGATCTTCTGGTCTGGTTATGAAAGGTGATATATTTGCTCATAAAATTAGTGGATGTCTTTTTTTCCAGTCCTTCCAGAAAAGATCCTGTCTCTTCAGGATTTGATTAGGGTAGGTGACATTCATAATTATCCACAACTTTTTATTTAAAAATTAAAGGGAAATATTGCTTTATGAGTTATAGTAAAAGTAGTATCAGGAGACTGGACCCCAGTTAATGTGACACATTTATTATGGAGCAATTCATTTTTTAAGGCATAAATTGACCATCTTCAAATGCAACCTAGCTCAATGGATTGGTCACCACAAATTCACTCCTGGGGTGGCACCCATGTACCTCCTGGACAGAGGAAGTTATTATCTACCATAGACCATTACTTCTGTTAAATTAACTTACCTAATCACAGACAACTGGGGCAACTCAGGATAAATATGGCTAGGCTTGCAAGGGCTCTCGGGCCATTAGACTAGTAACCTTTTATGAAATTATGAATCTGTTATGAAGGATCTATTCTTTTAGAGGTATAGATTTTGAGAGGTTCTTAGTCCTTTAAGGGATCATTTGAAAGCAATAGCTCACTGGTAATTTAGATTTAGAGAGGAGAATTTGAAAGAACTTGCTTTTAGAGAGGCTATTAGAAAGTACAGCATCCAGAACAGAGTGACTGCCATTTGGTTTAGATGGTTGTTTTATGGTTAAATATTGAGAGGTTGAGGTCCAGAAGGTACCTCAGAAGATCTTGTTTATTGGACCCTAGAATTAGGTGACAAGGCAATATAAAGTTTGCTTTGCTTACAATGTGGGGAAAGAAAAAGAAGGAATTCAACTTATCTGGAGAATAAGGGAGTGGGTCATATATTAGGGCAATTCTGCATCTGGTAGTGGAATAAATGATAAGACCATATTCATCATGCCAGGGGAGGGCAGAACAAGACTGAATAAAAAGTGAGATTTTTCTGAGTAGCAGGTAACATCCATCTGTCCTCATGTTTGCAGATCCTTTGGAATCATTTCACAATTTGGGCAGTGAAAATCATGGGAGGAAGTATGGGCTTGCCATGCTTTTTTCATAAAGGCCACATATGTCAAGAATGGTTTGGAATATCTAGGCATGAGCATTATCTAATTTGGAACATCAAGGCATGAACATTATCTAATTTGCTGTGTGAAATACAAACAATTATTACCCAACCAAGGGTTGGGTGCTCTTTGAAATGGTTGTACTGATAAGATGCAGGGTAACCAGAGGACCTGAATTAAGATATATATCACCTAAAAGAAGGAGTACATGCCATAGAAAACATAAAGAATGAAGCCTTTTTGAAGTGCATACAAATAAGAGATATTCAGAGAACTTAAATTTTTTGAAGGAGTAACGTAGTTATAGACACAGCACAATGGAAGCTCTGGGAAAGACTGCAGAGTATGTAGACAGGTGGAGATTGGGGTAATGAGAAGTGATGTGAGGAGGTAAGTGATGTAATTAAATGGTCAGAAACAGACTTTGGCTGATGCTGTCTAGAGTTATTTGGAGGGTGAGGAGAAAGGTGTAGCGAAGAAAAATCATATGTGCTCTTCTTGTGATAAAAAAATATTTTTGTAAGGGTTGAAGAAAAAGGAGATGAAGGTAGAGAACAGAAGAAGAGATGCACTTGGAAGAGAAAAAATAGTGTAGAGACAATGACATATGAAGATTAGGGGGACAAGAGAGAAGAAGAACAGTATTTAGATTGGAGCACCCTAGGGTGTGTGGGAAAATTCTGAGTGTCTGTATAGTAATAGGTATAGCGGAGCTGAAAAAGAAAGGAAAACTCACAAGAGAAAAGAGATGCAGAGTATAGATTAAAATGATAAGCAGCAGAACATATTAGAAGAAAGGAGGAAATTAAAGGAGCTCTACACAAGCTATGCACACATTACGGTATACGTGCCTGTATGAAGCATAGAGTAAGAAGGTAGCAAAATATAGTAATACTAACTTCACTTACCTGCCACGTGGATGGACTAAGTTAAAGAAGATGAGTCAAGTGTTTAGGGGTTTACAGAGAAAGAGTCAAGGTGGGAGAAAAATGATGGAAAGCTCTCCAATTGTGCTGCTGCCACCAAGGATGAAGAACTTGGGAGAAAGACTGGAGATAATAAAAGTGGGAAGGAAGCAATGAAGCAGTGAGTCTTTAGAGGGCTAATGAGGAAAATGAGTAGTAGTACAACAAATACCAAGCCATCACCTATGTTGGAGTGTTTGAGAAAAAGAGAAGAGAAGAAGTGGGGAAAAGGGTGATGATTTGGAGGAAAAAGCTGACAGGTGTTAAAAGTGTAGAAGGAACGTGAAAAGAAGGAAAGAGTATTAACCAATCAATATGTTACTATGACTAGCTTTCTGGAAAGAAAGAATATGGGAAGAGTGATACAGAGGGAAAATGCCAATTTTCCTGCCATGAAGGTGTCTATAAACTGGATGTAAAAATGAAGAGGGAAAAACTGAAGTAGAGAAGAAACTACTTTGTTTCAGCAAGGTGTCTATGAAGGGAATAAGGACGAATGAACAGAGGGATACTGAAGCAGAGATGGAAACATCTTACTGTACTCATGGTGTCTATGAAGAGAGTAAAGAAGGGTGAGCAGTGGGGATGACTGAAGAAGGGAATAAAACATCAGTGTAAACAAGGTTTCTATGTAGGAAGTAAGGAAAAGAGAAGAGAGAAGAGGCTTAAGTAAACAAGAAAACACTTTGCTGCCACTAAGTGAATATGAAGTGTAGAAGGAAGACGGTAGGCAGGAGAAGATATACGCAATGTATCTCCATTAAGGCTGGATTGCTTGAAAGAGAGAAGAGGAAAAGAGAGCAGTGTGGAATGGAATAACTGACCTTCCTTTCACTATAGTGTCAATGAAGTAAAAAAAGGATGGGTTAAGAAAGGGGATTGTCAAGTAGAGAAGAAAACATCTCGATGTGATGAAAGTGTGACTGAAGTATGTATAGAAAAGGTGGAGTACAGAGGAGTAACAGAAATAATAAGAATAAAATATATTTTTATGTTAGATGTAGGTCAGTATATTTTTATATCTTCCATTTGTAATGCACACTATTAAGAGGAATCCAAAGGAAGAGATAAGAGATAATAGCTTGCCTAGTTCCAAATTGTGCATGGGTTTGAATGGACACTAACTTATTTTGTTTCAAAGTCATGCATGTCATATGTCTGGATTATTATTTCATGTTCCCTGAAATAATCAGAAGACAGACAGACAAGACTGCAAGTGTGATTAGTACTTTGAAGACTATATTTTTTGAGAGTGGGGATATACCTTTTGTTGTCATATCTGCTAAAATATACAAGTCATGAATTCAGAAGAGTTGTGCATTAGTGGGAATGCAGATATATAATGTCCAACCTGCACAAGCTTTAGTCAGATGGACAAGTGGAGAATACAATTTACAGAGTAAATAATCTCATAAGAAAGATCTGTAGCAAAAGTGAGAAGGGTTGTCATCTTACAATCTTGGAATACATAAGTATTTCATGGCAGGGTCATAGGGTGTCACTAGCCGACAGTTGATAGGCAGAAGATTGAAAAGGAGATCACCTGGGGTGGGTGCATTGTGGAACCTGAACAGCAGTCACTGCATAAGCGTTTTGCTCAGTCATGGCCTTAAATATTTACATGTGCATTTTGCACCACAAAGAGAGGGTTTATAAGGCAAAAAGAAATGAATAGGTTTGATATTGTTTTCTGTTAGTATTTGTGAAAAAATTATCTATTCATTGCCAGGATGAAAGAGAAGTCAGAGCAGATTCTTGGTAAGCTGGATGTTATCACAATAGATATGGGAACCATGAGAAAGGAAAGTGTATCTTTGAAGTCTGAAAATGAAATGCTTGAACTTGCAGTGGATAAATAAGGTGCATTTTAAAACTATATTAAGCAAGCAGGAAGACCTGGAGAACTGTGCCTACAAAGGTAATTTCAGAACTGCTGGCCTGTAGGATAGCATGGAATGCCTAAACATTGTCAAGTTTATCCAGAACTATATGATGGATTTACTTAAAGAACAAAGGCCAGACCCCAGGTGGACAGGACAGAAAGAGCTTGGAAAATGAATCAGAATGCAGGTAAAGTGCAATATATATTAGAAAAATGTCATAATGGCTGGCTAAGCAGGTAGATGTTAAAAAATGTCTGGTGCTGGCTGGAAGTAAAGTTAGAATAATCAAAAATTATTCTGTGACTGCATGTCAGAAACTGGTAAAACTATCAACATCAATATAGAGTTTAAGAGGAGAAAGTACAGTTGTGTGTCTAGTGAATACGACAGTCCTCCAAGCTGTGTAGCAGTGGGAGATTTACTGGTGCAATACACTGGAGAAGACAGTTAAACTGTAGATGGATGTGGCCTAGGATAAGGTTCCCAGGTGGCAGGTAGAAAAATGTGATGAAAGAGAGCATATGGATGTGCAACCATCCATATAATCTAGAAATATTCTGTTACACTTGAGGGAGTATTACTGAGATACTGAAGTCTCTGTTCAATGTCACTACAATGCCTGTGCAGGGATGGGATCAGAAGTGCAACTAAACACCTTGAAGCCAATTGGAGAACTGTCAACATCAGAGGGCATGACAGACTGGTCCCTTTAAAGATTTAGAAGTTAGAAAGAGAATGTGGGCATCATAGAAGAGTTGGATTAAGCTGATGATTCTTGATGAAGATTGGCAAGAGATTACAACAGAACTGAGAAGGGAGTGAATGCAGTGTGATAAGAAAGTGAAGAGGGGCACTCCAAAGACACAGGAACTATTACCAATGGGTAAAAGGAGGCTTAACCTGTATGGCAGAAAACCAGATGATTTAGACACCTAAGCTTCTAAATATAAGTGAGAATGGGGCTATTTGGTGTCAACTAGCTATGTTGCCATGCTCAAAAGATTGTGAATTTCTTTCCAACATGCTGACTTTATTCTAAGTTATCTTACTTGCAGACATCACCAGAGGTGTTGAAATGGTGTCAGGATAAATAAACCAGAATGGTGCAAAGACGGGAAGGAGGGTAGCTCTCTTACTAGTAGATCAATAAGCTATGAAACCTTGCAAGTTCAAGGACAAAGCTGGAGTAAGGATGGCTGGTGGCCTAGGCAGTGGCACATTTTGTTACTTTTCCACTAGAGTTGAAGAACAGAAATAAATCTCCTTAGCTCTTTGAAAGGCACCTGCTTTCAGTGCCATACTTTTCTTAACCTACTAACCTTTCCTAACCTAACTTATCCTGAAAGCCTTGCTGTTTGGTCAGCATTACCATTTGTATTAGTATTAATATTAACTTCACTCAGCATAATTGGATACCCTTTTAAGAGCCTTATAGTAAATGATTGGTGACAGTGAATCCAGCTTACAGTCTGGGCAAAGTTGGTAGAGTGGGTAATCTGTGCCAGCCTTTTCCTGGGCAAAGTTAGTAGAGCAGGTATTCTGTGCCAGCCTTTTCCTGGTGTGTGTGAGAAAATTAAATCTCATAGAGTGGGTGTGTCAAATACTTGGGGCCGGGACATGAAACACTGGTTTCGCAGTGCCAGTGGGGGAGCCTTACTGGGGACCTGAGGAGAGGCAGATAGAGACCAGAGACCGATATATATATATATATATATATATATATATATATATATATATATATATATATATATATTATCTAGATCTGAAATTCAATTTTTCAAAATTTCAAATTTCAATTCATCCACATCAATTCAATCGCTGAAAGCTCAATCATTCAAAAACTCATTGCCATCACACATTTCTGAATGCAGAGAGTTCTGTAGGGTATAAAAAATTTGTATGTCATTTTCCCCCCCACTGTGTGAACCTGGAGAGTATATATATAGTTGATATATATATATATATATATATATATATATATATATATATATATTTATAGCCTACCCTGTTTCCATCCCTATAAACCACTCTATTCAGGAATCCTACATCCCACAACTATGGAAAGTATCATATATTATCCTTCTTCACAAAGGAGGAAACTCTTACGAATTCTCTAACAACCATCCCATAGTCATCCTACCCCCCCTTATGAAAAATTCTTGAAAGGTGTATTCACTCTCAGGTCATGCAGTTCCTGAACTCTAACAATTTCCTCTCACCCACACAACATGGTTTCCGGCAGCACCATAGCACAACTACTGCTCTCCTCTCTTTTACTATCTAAGGCTTTTGACATGGCATCACATACCATACTATTGACTCCATGGCCTCCCTATCCTTCACCCCCTCCACTATAGCCTGGTTTAAAAGCTACCTGTCAGACAGACAACAATCTGTCCAATGGCAAAACAAACAATCTCCCCTACTTCCCACCACTATAGGAGTCCCACAAGGTTCAATATTGGGCCCTCTACTCTTCTCCATATTTACTAACAGCCTTAATACAGCCACCTGACATGCCACACTAATACAATATGCAGACGACTCAACACTCATCTGCTCCACACCATCACTTACAGCCCTACAAAAACGTACCCAGGAATCCTTTACCTCAGTGGAAAACTGGATTACCCAAATCCAATTTATCCTCAATCCCAACAAGACCAAATTACTCATATTCACTCCCAACAAAACTAAATCCACCCATCAACCTTTTATGATCACATCCAAAAATGGTACCAAGATCTCTCCCACTGACCACACCAAACTCCTTGGTGTAGAAATTGAGAATAAACTACTGTATGATGTCCACATATCACAAACAATCAAAAAGGTCCATAAAAAAATGGGCACACTATACAGACACAAGATATTCCTATCTGACAAAGCACAAACTACACTAGCCGAAACACACCTGCTGTCCAGCCTTATGTACGCCACCCCAATCCTTACCCATACAAGAAATCATGTCCTTGTACAACTTGAATCATGTTATAATAAAATTGCCAAATTTGCTAGTAACTCCAGCTTCAAAACACATCACTGTCAGGCATTACAGGAACTTAAATGGCTAGAACTCCCACAACTAATCAAATACCACCAATTAATTCTCACCTACAATATAATAAATCATCCCAACAAAACTGCATCCCTAAACCAACTTCTAACCCAGTGCACGTCAAGTCGCCCCCTCCACTCTTCTGAAAAAGCCCTCCTCTATATCACCAAAGCCAATAAATCTGCAGGGAAAGCTCTGCTCTCTCACAGTATAGCCAAAATCTGGGAACAACCTTCCCCCTACTCTGACCTCTGCTCCATCAATTACTCTGTTCAAAAACTCTCCCAAAGTGTACCTAATGAATTGCTGGCTATGCCCATGCATCACATAAACCCCTACCTCATGTAACAATAAAGAAACTACTCTAAGGTATCTCTGTTGCTCTTATAAACTCATGAATCCCTACTGCAAACCTCCAAATGTATTTTTCTATAAGCATTGTAACCAAGAATTGCTTATTTTCTGTATAAGTGTTTTTCTGTCTCTGATATTTTAATTATGACTTGTATTAAGCATGTAAACTACTTTGTTACTGCTACGGAGCTTTTACAAATGTAAAATAAAAATAAAAATAAATAAATAAATATATATATATATATATATATATATATATATATATATATATATATATATATATATATATATATATATTAAGAGAGAGAGAGAGAGATTATACCAACTCCACAGTAGTACAACAGTGGAGAAAGGGAATGGTCAACACTATGTTCACTGAAACGGGCTTTCACTGATAAATCCATGACACTGTAATAATGCTTGTCAATTGGTCAGTATAGATTTATGTTTCATACTGACGATAAGAATGATGAAATTTTTATTGTAGTGGTAAACCATAAGCCAAATTCTGGTAAGAAACACAACTGTTGACATAATCTATTGCAATTGTTGGGAAGTGGATCATATAGGTATTTTATACTAACAATGGTATTGGTGTTATACCAGTGAAAATTCCAACTCGTAAAAAGATGAAATTGAGTCTTAAGAATGTGATAAACCATGTGAGAGAATAGCTGATTCAGCATTCTGTTATTGTGTTGCTTCAGAACTAATTAGGTACAGTGCCTTATTTGATATCAGGGAGCTACAGGGTGGTGACTACATTCAGGTGGCATAGTCACACTTCTAAAAGCACAGCCTACGTGTGTAAAAAGAAGAAAAGAACACCCTTACTAAAAAAAAACAATTGATGCAGTCTGCATTCTTGGAGATAAGAAACTATGTCCAATTACTCAAGAAGAAATACAAACTGTGTTGGAAAGGTAGTTCATCCTGTTACAGTAGTTCCCGATTTAAAACATCATATGACAATAAGGAAAGATTTCCCCATTGTAAATATATTCAATGGCAATGGGAAGAAGACAATCCTTTTGACACACCTCCTTATTACTGAAGAGAGGCAAACCAGCAAGAGAATAAACTTTCCAATATACCTCCTGACTAACCTGGAGAGAGGGGAAAGTAATCACCAGACGCACTCATAACAGTATATGTGCACACAAAGATCAAGAGGTATTATTAAGACAGCCCCAAAAGTACAACAGTTTGCCTAAGGATACAGAAAGAAAAATAGCCTGCATATTCTAAAATCACTTAAAGAGATATGTCACTGTGGTGGTGGTGGTGCTGCGGTAGTGTTGTTGCCTCACTGTAAGACGTTGTCCTGTTCGATTCTCAGCTAAAGCGTCTTCTGTGTGGAGACATGCATGAATGGGCATACCTTAGTTGAAGGTTGTGCATCAGGGCCGGCAACTCGGCACGTAAAAATCTACTGCCAATCATTAGCGGACCAGAGTTCCGCTGTGGCGACCCCTAACTGGGAAAAGCCAAAAGACACAACAACTTAAAGAGATATGTCAGCATATACTATGGCAGAGCAGCCGACAAACACAGAGAAGTTAGAAGGAAGGGAATTTATAGTAACATACTGCAGCCTGAAAGTACATGTTACTAGTAAAACTGAAGAGAAGGAATCACCTACTGAAATCACTATATGAACGCAGTGAAAGTAAATGTATAGGTAATGTAGTAAAAGAATTTTAAACTTTTGTAAAGCTAAAACAGAAAACCATAAAACTGTAGAATTCTGAGCAGCAGCTGAGTGTTGAAGAAAAAAAACTTGTGCTCAAAACCTATTTTGGTATACAACTCTGCATACAGCACACAACATTGTTGACATTTACACCCATTGCCTAAGTCTCCAACAGTATCATACTATCATGTTAAGTCCTCCAACATCTCACAAGTAAAGCAGTACAAAAAAACTTAAAGAAGTACCATTCTCCATTCAGTTACCTCTTTTTATGTGTGCGTTGGTTGTAGGAATCACTGTAAACCTTCTGCAGTTCACCTTCACAGCTTGCTCTGCAGCAATCTTCTTTAGTGTGATGAGATCAGCACTGCTGTGGCTGCCTTTATCACTCTGTTTTGTGGCTCTTAGCATGGTCATTATACTAATGAGCCTCATTTGGTGAATGTTTTTGAATCCTACTTTTATCTCTTGATCTTCTTTAGTGTGATGAGATCAGCACTGCTGTGGCTACCTTTATCACTCAGTTTTTTGGCTCTTAGCATGGTCCTTATACCAATGAGCCTCATTTGGTGAATGTTTTTGAATCATACTTTTATCTCTCAGTCTTTAGTGTGATGAGATCAGCAGTGTTGTGGCTGCCTTTATCACTCAGTTTTTTGGCTCTTAGCATGGTCCTTATACTAATGAGCCTCATTTGGTGAATGTTTTTGAATCCTACTTTTATCTCTTGATCTTCTTTAGTGTGATGAGATCAGCACTGCTGTGGTTGCCTTTATCACTCTGTATTGTGGCTCTTAGCATGGTCATACTAATGAGCCTCATTTGGTGAATGTTTTTGAATCATACTTGTATCTCATCATGCAATTCACTTGTGCCATACTAAGATGCTCTGCCAATTTTGGGAACTCACACGAGTACCTGCAAAGCACATGATCATGCATGGACAGGACAATGACTATGCCCAGGACATGGGGAAACATGTTATAATGTTATGGCCTGTAGAGGTATTAAAAAGCAAAATTATTAACAAATGTAGGCAATGTGATGCTTGAACAATTTGTCCATGCTATTGCTTAGATGCTAACACTATTATGCCATGCCTTGTGTTTTCACACTATATGATGGTGGCATAATGACAGGATATGTTACACAGCTGCCAAAAGAAGCATGTCACATGCCATCAGGAACAGTGTGTATGACTTCAAGAGTGCTACCATATTTCTCTGGATTGTGGGCTGGTCAATGGTCATGACTTCCAAGGGCAATGATGTTGCCAGGGTTATTAGGCAGTGCCCTAAAGAAAGCAAGATTTTTCTGCACTTTCTGATCAAGGACCGCAGGATCAAGGACCGCAGGTGGTGCCTGACTGAGAACTCTTAAGAGGGTCTTCAACATAAAGACGATGCTTGACGTAGTCTTGCTAGTGTTGTGAATGTTACTACTGGCATAAGTTACTCGGATGATCAGTGTCAGCACCACTACAGTGACTTAAGGAGGTGCTGTCCTGAACTTCTAAGCAAATGCGAAGAAGAGGTCAAAGGGAGGGCCCCGATATGTATTGCAAATATGCAGTACTGCCACTGCCCTGTTATTTCCATTATAGTTAAATAGGTTCTCGATGGATATTTAATTGATATGCTGTGTTCTCAGGACTGGCCTTTGGTCAACTGGTGCCCTAGGCAAAAGGGCTCCACAGCGCTCCCCCTGCACCACCTGGTGCCCCATTCTGGTCTACCTATATCATCCAAATTACTGGAAAAGTGCCCCTGCTAGAGTAGCACCCTAAGCAGCCACCTAGTTGGCCTATGCCTAAGGCTGGCTAAATGTGTACTTATTGTTCCTGTTTTGTAGCTCAGAAAGAAATATCGGAGAATGCCCTCCCATACCCAACCAGAATGGAGTGCCTCTACAAGTGCAGGGATGAGTATGATTTGCTGTAATGTTATTGATTATTTAGCTATATTTGAGCAGCATAACAGTACTCAGTGGTATAGTCTGTATAGTTACTAGTGACACAGCTCTGCCACTGTATTTTGCACACTGGACTAAGCCCTTAGATATATGGTATTTTGCATACCCATATGTAGTATCTACATTTTCATGGTACATACTGTACATGGTACTCACAAATTGCTTATCTGCAAGAAGATGACAAGCTTTATCTGCATGTACCCTGGTGCATAGCAAAATACATTGCAATGTTTGCCAAACACCTGTTTATACCTGTCTATGTTGGTAAAGATTGCTTCTCTGCCAGTGTTAAAGCACAGTGTCACCACAGGCAAGTCGCATTGAGTAAATGGCATCACTGCCCACATGGCATGATTTTGACCTTGCCCTTCCAGTATGTCCACAGGGTCACAATGCCACATACACTTTATGACCGATTATGTCCAAAATCTCTGTACTTAAACTGAAACCTCAACTCCACCAAACTTAACCCTTGCCAAGGCCACAGCAGCAACACACAGCTAAATGCACGTCATATAAAAGTGACATCTGAGTTTATACACCTAGGCAGAAATATAGGACCTGTCATGGTGACATACCTAGCAGCTGTGTAGCTCACCAGTATAAACTGGTATGAATGGTCAGCAGAAACATTCATATTAATATTTTTTTGTGTCTCTCCATCTCCCTGACTTTGTCACTATCCCTTTTTAAAATATTTTAATTATTTGTTGTTTTATTTCTGTTAATTTAGTTTAACATTTTCTGCAGCATCAGTGTAGGCCTTCTCCCACCAGCACACCATGCACCTC